>NC_133807.1:30733166-31033166 GCF_043250625.1 Sebastes fasciatus | reverse complement strand
AGTGGATATAAACAACGATGAAGACCAGGAAGCCAGCAGGAGGACAGGGAACCGAGAATCAGGCAGTTACAACACCTCAGTGCTTCTGAACAACGACCAGGAGTCATTTTGTTATATTTGTTGCATTGCCTCCATATTTGTAATTGCGTTGTGTGCTATTTTACTTTTTTTTTTTTCATATAAATGGAACATATAATGAGATAAAACTGTATTTATCCCGAGGGAAACTGCTGTGCAGTAGTTGCAATACAAAGTGGGAAGAGTGCAAATATAAAAAGTGCAAATATTAAAGTCTAAGATAACAATAACAACTAGAATGGCACTTGGAGAGCGCAGACCTCCACCAAGGTGCCCGAGCACGATTTCCCCCCCTCTCCGTTCAGCTTGCGCCATCATCCACGTGTATTTTTGTTCATGTTGAGATCAGCTGATCATCAACGCGTCATCAGTAACACTGCGCATGTGTTATACCCAGAGTTCTTAATGTTCTGGCTGATTGGAATCCTTAAAAAAATTCTGAATCCAGATCGCCACCAAAATCTAATTGATTGTTCATTGTGCCACACCCCACCTCTCCAAAAAATGTCAGTCAAATCCATCACGAACTTTTGGAATAATCCTGCTAAGACAAACAAACTAACCAACAAACCAACACCGGTGAAAACATAACCGCCTTCCTAGGCCTTCGGTCCTGGCAGAGGTAATAATGTACAAATCCAAAATATATACAATACCAAAATCAGGTTAACATTATGGATCATAAAATATAAGCGAGTTAATGGTAGTAATCAGTCTAGGTGGGGTTGCATATAGACATGTATGTAGAATATCAAATATGAAGTGTAGGTAGTCCATGTACACGGCTAATGCAGAATATTTATGATTATGTCCATGATATTGTAGTTTATGTCCCCCTATATCCCATGAGTGAGTTGTGAGGAGTTGAGATGAAATAATGGAAAATCTGATGGAGTCCACGAGAAACATTAATCCAGAGAGAAAAGAAGAAGGAGAAAACAGAGACAGAGAGAGAGAGAGAGGTGATGTTCAGTTAAGATTGAGATATAAGCTTGTGATTAAAGACAATTCTTTAAATTACCCATATCAAACCGTGTGCTATGAAGGGCAGAGTCTTCAGGATATTTGGACCTTTATAGCTCTATTTACTAAATTATAGTTTGTTAATAACAGCAGGAATTCTTCTTTGTCACAAATATATTTGAACTGGGCAAAATGTTTTTTATTGTATCAGAGGGAGAGAGAGGGATACAGTAGGGGGTGGTATTTAGAGTGTATGAAAGAGGGGGAGAGCCAGTGTCGGCGGGGCAATAGTGTGTGTGTGTGTGTGTGTGTGAGGGAGAGAGTCACAGGGGGGCAGAGGGGCTGTTGGAGAGCCCCACTACCATGGGGAAAAAACTGTTTTTATGGCGTGAGGTTTTGGTCCTGATGGACCTTAACCTCCTGCCAGATGAAGACGATGTAAATTGCTCTGATGGATAAATGAAACTGATATGGGAAAGTCTCTGTGGTCTGTTAAGAGCAGCCTTCACTGATAATATATTAGCTCAAAGAAACAGGAGTGTATTTCATTTATGGTTTTGTATTATTTCTGTTGTTTCTGTTTCTGTTGCTTGAAATTGTGTCAATTAAACTTGAATTTATCAGTCAGACTGATGTCAGTGTTTTTATTTTAAGTTCAAGGAAACTGGATGAACACAAGTTAGATGTGCAAAACCATGAAGACAACTTTAACTATTCCTCCTTCTACAGACAATCACAGGAGAGGAGCAGATAGAGCTCAGGATACTATTGATATCTGGTTTTGAAGAACAAATTAGTGTTGCTCCAACATTATCTTTTTTTACTGCTTATATTTTGCTAACTGTTGAACTGGCATTTTGTGATGTGGTAATAATCTTAAATGTCTTGAAAAGTACAGAGGACGGAATTTGCCAAAAACAAAAATAAAAAAATAAATCACTTGATAAATAAATATGTCATTAAATGTACCAAAAATATTAAAAATAAATGTATGCATTCATTAATTGATAAAATGTGACAAATTGATATTTCTGTTTTAATTTGCTTCTTTATTTATTTCCCTTTGTATTACTTCCCCTATCTACTCTTCCATTTAATTTTTTTAACTTTTAAATGTATTTATATATTTTTGCATTTATTTGAAATTAATTTAGAAATGTATTTATTCATTAAGAATTTATTTATTTCTGCATGATTTTCCCTTTGCATTTTCACCCCTATTTATTTCCCCAAACTTATTTAGTCTGTATTCTTTTCTTTTTACATTTCTTAATGCATTTCTGCATCATCATGCAAATGAGGGTGCTGTCACTCAACGTGAGTCATGCGGTTAGAATGCGTAGATCAACAATATGCTAGCTAGCTAGCTAGCTAATGCTGTCTGCTTATCAACTCCAGTCTGGATGCCCATGATGACACACGTTGATCTCGAGCCCCCTCATTTGATGATGCAGAAATGCATAAAGAAATGTATAAAAGAAATGTATAATGAAAAGAATACAAAAATGCTTTTCTTTTCTTGAATACAGAAAGAAGCTTCATTCAAACAGCATTATAATCAAACTTCCTCTAACCACCAGCAACACTTGTTTTACCAGTTTCATTTACAGGGAAACGGTAACTTAGGAGTTGCAGTATGCTCTCACATAAACACAGAGATCAGATACCTGACGGCAGCAGACTAACGGCAGCAGACTAAATCAGGTGAGCTCTATTATTTTCTGATCACTAGTTTTGTTTTAAATATTCACCGTGGCACTATTCAACATGATTGGTGAAGCATTTAACTCAAGTCTTCTTTGTGAGTGATCTCTCCTCTCTGTGTTATTATCCCTCCACCACAACTCCACAAGGAAACACTGTCAATTGAAACATAAAGAGGGAAATTCGTATTACATAGACTAAGTCTGGAAGATACTCACTTGATTTGATTAACTCTGGCTGCTGAAGGCTCAGATTAACTTCAGATAAACTTACAAATACATTTTTACACAGAATGAGGACTGTGGATTCCTTCCTAATACTGGCCTGACTCTTACAGCTCAGTATGAACAGGAGGAATGATAACAAATAAAACCTGTTTCATTGTTCATATGGCCACCTGTATGATCAAATCATGAAAATAATCGTTAGATGCATCTCTTGTTATAAATATAAGTATGGATTGAGAATGTACAGTGCTGATGAACGATGGGAGCAATAACTTTTTAATTATCTATACAGGATGATGAAGATGTCAGGAAGAGTCACCAGTTGCTGTGTAGCTCTGTTCTTTTTGCTGAACTCTGTGTCGGCTGTACAAAGGCTCCGTTCAATCAATGCTTTGAAGAAAATCAACTTTGGCCAATCCGTGCCCAAACACAGTCTACTGCTGCTCCACTGGTTTGCCAACACAGTTGACATCGACGAGCACGATGTCATAAGGCTGGCCTTTGACCCAAACAGAGAAGATTATGGCTCACATCAGTATCACAACTCTGAGGGGCTGTTGGACTCACTGCCGCCGGGATACCGATACTACACTTTTGGCAATCTACATCAAGAAACGTCCATGCCACTTCCTCCTTATGTTGTCCGTCCTCCAAGGGAGTATGAGGGAACAAACAGGGACAGGATCATAATTCGTATCAGGGAACAAAACACTGGGGGGCAAGCTTTGCAGAGGATATACCAAGTTTATATCACACAACATTATGACACTTACGAAAATCAGGGGACACCTTATGATCCAGATCATACCTACAAGATCACTGTTAACCTCTTGAGACAGATCAGAGAGTTTTCTGTGGGACAAAACCAACAGCAACTGTTGCAACTCAGAAACCGCTATGGAAGTAGCGCTGATGAGTTGCATATCAGAAACACATGGGGTGACCTTGCTTGCCTTGGACTGCTGTTGTTTATTGTGATCCCGGGAAAGTACTCCACTAGCCAACAAAACAACAGACCACAAAACAGAAGAACTCATTTGAATGATGATGATTCGGAGAGCGAGCGCAATGTTCCTAGATATTTTCGAAACCAAGGTGATGCTGTAGTGGATATAAAAAACGATGAAGACCAGGAAGCCAGCAGGAGGACAGGGAACCGAGAATCAGGCAGTTACAACACCTCAGTGCTTCTGAACAACGACCAGGAGTCATTTTGTTATATTTGTTGCATTGCCTCCATATTTGTAATTGCATTGTGTGCTATTTTACTTTTTTTTTTTTCATATAAATGGAACATATAATGAGATAAAACTGTATTTATCCCGAGGGAAACTGCTGTGCAGTAGTTGCAATACAAAGTGGGAAGAGTGCAAATATAAAAAGTGCAAATATTAAAGTCTAAGATAACAATAACAACTAGAATGGCACTTGGAGAGCGCAGACCTCCACCAAGGTGCCCGAGCACGATTTCCCCCCCTCTCCGTTCAGCTTGCGCCATCATCCACGTGTATTTTTGTTCATGTTGAGATCAGCTGATCATCAACGCGTCATCAGTAACACTGCGCATGTGTTATACCCAGAGTTCTTAATGTTCTGGCTGATTGGAATCCTTAAAAAAATTCTGAATCCAGATCGCCACCAAAATCTAATTGATTGTTCATTGTGCCACACCCCACCTCTCCAAAAAATGTTAGTCAAATCCATCACGAACTTTTGGAATAATCCTGCTAAGACAAACAAACTAACCAACAAACCAACACCGGTGAAAACATAACCGCCTTCCTAGGCCTTCGGTCCTGGCAGAGGTAATAATGTACAAATCCAAAATATATACAATACCAAAATCAGGTTAACATTATGGATCATAAAATATAAGCGAGTTAATGGTAGTAATCAGTCTAGGTGGGGTTGCATATAGACATGTATGTAGAATATCAAATATGAAGTGTAGGTAGTCCATGTACACGGCTAATGCAGAATATTTATGATTATGTCCATGATATTGTAGTTTATGTCCCCCTATATCCCATGAGTGAGTTGTGAGGAGTTGAGATGCAATAATGGAAAATCTGATGGAGTCCACGAGAAACATTAATCCAGAGAGAAAAGAAGAAGGAGAAAACACAGAGAGAGAGAGAGAGGTGATGTTCAGTTAAGATTGAGATATAAGCTTGTGATTAAAGACAATTCTTTAAATTACCCATATCAAACCGTGTGCTATGAAGGGCAGAGTCTTCAGGATATTTGGACCTTTATAGCTCTATTTACTAAATTATAGTTTATTAATAACAGCAGGAATTCTTCTTTGTCACAAATATATTTGAACTGGGCAAAATGTTTTTTATTGTATCAGAGGGAGAGAGAGGGATACAGTAGGGGGTGGTATTTAGAGTGTATGAAAGAGGGGGAGAGCCAGTGTCGGCGGGGCAATAGTGTGTGTGTGTGTGTGTGTGTGTGTGAGGGAGAGAGTCAAAGGGGGGCAGAGGGGCTGTTGGAGAGCCCCACTACCATGGGGAAAAAACTGTTTTTATGGCGTGAGGTTTTGGTCCTGATGGACCTTAACCTCCTGCCAGATGAAGACGATGTAAATTGCTCTGATGGATAAATGAAACTGATATGGGAAAGTCTCTGTGGTCTGTTAAGAGCAGCCTTCACTGATAATATATTAGCTCAAAGAAACAGGAGTGTATTTCATTTATGGTTTTGTATTATTTCTGTTGTTTCTGTTTCTGTTGCTTGAAATTGTGTCAATTAAACTTGAATTTATCAGTCAGACTGATGTCAGTGTTTTTATTTTAAGTTCAAGGAAACTGGATGAACACAAGTTAGATGTGCAAAACCATGAAGACAACTTTAACTATTCCTCCTTCTACAGACAATCACAGGAGAGGAGCAGATAGAGCTCAGGATACTATTGATATCTGGTTTTGAAGAACAAATTAGTGTTGCTCCAACATTATCTTTTTTTACTGCTTATATTTTGCTAACTGTTGAACTGGCATTTTGTGATGTGGTAATAATCTTAAATGTCTTGAAAAGTACAGAGGACGGAATTTGCCAAAAACAAAAATAAAAAAATAAATCACTTGATAAATAAATATGTCATTAAATGTACCAAAAATATTAAAAATAAATGTATGCATTCATTAATTGATAAAATGTGACAAATTGATATTTCTGTTTTAATTTGCTTCTTTATTTATTTCCCTTTGTATTACTTCCCCTATCTACTCTTCCATTTAATTTTTTTAACTTTTAAATGTATTTATATATTTTTGCATTTATTTGAAATTAATTTAGAAATGTATTTATTCATTAAGAATTTATTTATTTCTGCATGATTTTCCCTTTGCATTTTCACCCCTATTTATTTCCCCAAACTTATTTAGTCTGTATTCTTTTCTTTTTACATTTCTTAATGCATTTCTGCATCATCATGCAAATGAGGGTGCTGTCACTCAACGTGAGTCATGCGGTTAGAATGCGTAGATCAACAATATGCTAGCTAGCTAGCTAGCTAATGCTGTCTGCTTATCAACTCCAGTCTTGATGCTCATGATGACACACGTTGATCTCGAGCCCCCTCATTTGATGATGCAGAAATGCATAAAGAAATGTATAAAAGAAATGTATAATGAAAAGAATACAAAAATGCTTTTCTTTTCTTGAATACAGAAAGAAGCTTCATTCAAACAGCATTATAATCAAACTTCCTCTAACCACCAGCAACACTTGTTTTACCAGTTTCATTTACAGGGAAACGGTAACTTAGGAGTTGCAGTATGCTCTCACATAAACACAGAGATCAGATACCTGACGGCAGCAGACTAACGGCAGCAGACTAAATCAGGTGAGCTCTATTATTTTCTGATCACTAGTTTTGTTTTAAATATTCACCGTGGCACTATTCAACATGATTGGTGAAGCATTTAACTCAAGTCTTCTTTGTGAGTGATCTCTCCTCTCTGTGTTATTATCCCTCCACCACAACTCCACAAGGAAACACTGTCAATTGAAACATAAAGAGGGAAATTCGTATTACATAGACTAAGTCTGGAAGATACTCACTTGATTTGATTAACTCTGGCTGCTGAAGGCTCAGATTAACTTCAGATAAACTTACAAATACATTTTTACACAGAATGAGGACTGTGGATTCCTTCCTAATACTGGCCTGACTCTTACAGCTCAGTATAAACAGGAGGAATGATAACAAATAAAACCTGTTTCATTGTTCATATGGCCACCTGTATGATCAAATCATGAAAATAATCGTTAGATGCATCTCTTGTTATAAATATAAGTATGGATTGAGAATGTACAGTGCTGATGAACAATGGGAGCAATAACTTTTTAATTATCTATACAGGATGATGAAGATGTCAGGAAGAGTCACCAGTTGCTGTGTAGCTCTGTTCTTTTTGCTGAACTCTGTGTCGGCTGTACAAAGGCTCCGTTCAATCAATGCTTTGAAGATAATCAACTTTGGCCAATCCGTGCCCAAACACAGTCTACTGCTGCTCCACTGGTTTGCCAACACAGTTGACATCGACGAGCATGGTGTCATAAGGCTGGCCTTTGACCCAAACAGAGAAGATTATGGCTCACATCAGTATCACAACTCTGAGGGGGTGTTGGACCCACTGCCGTGGGGATACCGATACTACACTTTTGGCAATCTACATCAAGAAACGTCCATGCCACTTCCTCCTTATGTTGTCCGTCCTCCAAGGGAGTATGAGGGAACAAACAGGGACAGGATCATAATTCGTATCAGGGAACAAAACACTGGGGGGCAAGCTTTGCAGAGGATATACCAAGTTTATATCACACAACATTATGACACTTACGAAAATCAGGGGACACCTTATGATCCAGATCATACCTACAAGATCACTGTTAAACTCTTGAGACAGATCAGAGAGTTTTATTTGGGACAAAACCAACAGCAACTGTTGCAACTCAGAAACCGCTATGGAAGTAACGCTGATGAGTTGCATATCAGAAACACATGGGGTAACCTTGCTTGCCTTGGACTGCTGTTGTTTATTGTGATCGAGGAAAAGTACTCCTCTAGCCAACAAAACAACAGTCAAAACAGAAGAACTCATTCGGATAATAATGATTCGGAGAGAGAGAGCAATGTTCGATTTGTTCGAAACAAAGATTATACTGCAGTGGATATGAACAGCGATGAGGACCACAAAGCCAGCAGGAGGACTGGGAACAGACAATCAGGCTGTAACAACACCTCAGTATCATGCTGTTGTATTTGTCGCATTGTCGCCATATGTGTAATTTTATTGGCTGCTATATTACTTTGTATTTATTTGTATAAATGGTACAAAAAATGAGATAAAACTTCCCAAATATATACAATACCAAAATCAGGTTAACATTATGGATCATAAAATATAAGCAAGTTAATGGTAGTAATCAGTCTAGGTTGGGTTGCATATAGACATCTATGTAGAATATCAAATATGAAGTGTAGGTAGTCTAAGAGTACATGGCTAATACGGAATGTTTATGATGTCCATGATATTGTAGTTTATGTCCCATGAGTAAGTTGTGAGGAGTTGAGTTGCAATGATGGAGTCCACTGAAGACATTAATCCAGAGAAAAAAAGAAGGAGGGGAAACAGAGAGAGAGGGGTGGTGTTCAGTTAAGATTGAGATATAAGCTTGTGATTAAAGGCCAAATTCCTTAAATTACCCATCTCAAACCGTGTGCTATGAAGGGCAGAGTCTTCAGGACATTTGGACCTTTATAGCTCTATTTACTAAATTATAGTTTGTTAATAACAGCAGGAATTCTTCTTTGTTACAAATATATTTGAACTGAGCAAAATGTTTTTTATTGTATATTAAAATGTACTGCTCTGGCATGGTCATAAAGTTTCAGGCTTCATTCAGGCAACAATGTCATGCTCCAGCATGTATAATCTACTAGTAATGACTCACTGCTGATTCATCCTGTGTCTGATAGAGATGAAGACGATGTACTGTAAATTGCTCTGATGGATAAATGAAACTGATAAGTGAAAGTCTCTGTGGTCTGTTAAGGACAGCCTTCACTGATAATATGTTAGCTTTAAAAACAGGTGTATTTTTTATGGTTTTGTATTCTTTCTGTTGTGTTGGAAATTGTGTTTATTAAAGTATTTTTTCAGTCAGACTGATGTCAGTGTTTTTATTTTAAGTTCAAGGAAACTGGATGAACACAAGTTAGATGTGCAAAACCATGAAGACAACTTTAACTATTCCTCCTTCTACAGACAATCACAGGAGAGGAGCAGATAGAGCTCAGGATACTATTGATATCTGGTTTTGAAGAACAAATTAGTGTTGCTCCAACATTATCTTTTTTTACTGCTTATATTTTGCTAACTGTTGAACGGGCATTTTGTGATGTGGTAATAATCTTAAATGTCTTGAAAAGTACGGAGGACGGAATTTGCCAAAAACAAAAATGAATCACTTGATAAATAAATATGTCATTAAATGTACCAAAAATATTAAAAATAAATGTATGCATTCATTAATTGATAAAATGTGACATAAATTGATATTTCTGTTTTAATGTGCTTCTTTATTTATTTACCTTTGTATTACTTCCCCTATCTACTCTTCCATTTAATTTTAAAGCTTTTAAATGTATTTATATATTTTTGCATTTATTTGAAATTAATTTAGAAATGTATTTATTCATTAAGAATTTATTTATTTCTGCATGGTTTTCCCTTTGCATTTTCACCCCTATTTATTTCCCCAAACTTATTTATTTCTGTATTCTTTTCTTTTCACATTTCTTTATGCATTTCTGCATCATCATGCAAATGAGGGTGCTGTCACTCAACGTGAGTCATGCGGTCAGTATGCGTAGATCAACAATATGGTAGCTAGCTAGCTAGCTAATGCTGTCTGCTTATCAACTCCAGTCTGGATGCCCATGATGACACACGTTGATCTCGAGCCCCCTCATTTGATGATGCAGAAATGCATAAAGAAATGTATAAAAGAAATGTATAAAACAAAAGAATACAAAAATTAATAAGTTTGGGGAAATAAATAGGGAGTGGGGGAATGCTAAAGGAAAAACATGCATTAATAAATATATACAATTTAAAAATTGATAAATTAATAAAAATAAAATTAACAGGCATGTAACTGGTTAACCCCAACAAAACACTGGAAGGGAATACTGCTTTTCTTTCTTGAATACAGAAAGAAGCTTCATCCAAACAGCTGAATAATCAAACTTCCTCTAACCACCAGCAACACTTGTTTTATCAGTTTCATTTACAGGGAAACGGTAACCTAGAAGGAGCTGCAGTATGCTCTCACATAAACACAGAGATCAGATACCTGACAGCAGCAGACTAACAGCAGCAGACTAACAGCAGCAGACAAACAGCAGCAGGCTAAATCAGGTGAGCTCTATTATTTTCTGATCACTAGTTTTGTTTTTAGTATTTACCGTGGCACTATTCAACATGATTAGTTAAGTATTTAACTCGAGTCTTCTTTGTGAGCAATCTCTCCTCCCTGTGTTATTATCCCTCCATCGCAACTCAACAAGGAAACGCTGTCTATTGAAACAGGAAGAGGGAATTTCGTACTAAAAAGTACAACGTTTGGAAGATACTCACTTGATTTGATTAACTCAGGCTGCTGAAGGCTCATATTAAATTCAGATAAACTTACAAATACATTTTTGCACAGAATGAGGACTGTGGATTCCTTCCTAATACTTTCCTGATTCTTACAGCTCAGTATCAACAGCAGGAACAACAACAACAGTAATACCTGTTTCATTGTACATATGGCCACCTTTATAATCAAATAATGAAAAAAATCATTAGATGCATCTCTTGTTACAAATATAAGTATAGATTGAGAATATACGGTGTGGCTTAATAATAGGAGAAATAACTTTTTAATTATCTACACAGGATGATGAAGATGTCAGGAAGAGTCACCCGTTGCTGTGTAGCTCTGTTCTTTGTGCTGAACTCTGTGTCGGCTGTACAGAAAAAGTTTAATTCAATCAACGATTTGAAGAAAATCAACTTCGGCCAATCTGTGCCCAAGCACAGTCTACTGCTGCTCCACTGGTTTGCCAACACAGTTGAGATCGACGAGCACGATGTCATAAGGCTGGCCTTTGACCCAAACAGAGGAGATTATGGCTCACATCAGTATCACAACTCTGAGGGGCTGTTGGACCGACTGCATCGAGGAAGTGGATACCGATACTACACTTTTGGCAATCTCCATCAAGAAACGTCCATACCACTTCCTCCTTATGTTGTCCGTCCCCAAAGGGAGTATGTGGGAACAAACAGTGACAGGATCATAATTCGTATCAGGGAACAAAACACAGGATGGAGAGCTTTGCAGAGGATAGACCAAGTTTATATCACACAGCATACTGAACATCAGCGGGAATACGATCCAGATCATACCTACAGGATCACTGTTAACCTCTTGAGACAGATCAGAGAGTTTTCTGTGGGACAAAACCAACAGCAACTGTTGCAACTCAGAAACCGCTATGCAAGTAACGCTGATGAGTTCCGCATCAGAAACACATGGGGTGACCTTGCTTGCCTTGGACTGCTGTTGTTTATTGTGATCCAGGAAAAGTACTCCTCTAGCCAACAAAACAACAGACAAAACAGAAGAACTCATTCGGATGATGATGATGATTCGGAGAGCAATGTTCCTAGATCTTTTCGAAACCAAGGTTATGTTGCAGTGGATATAAACGACGATGAGGACCACGAAACCAGCAGGAGGACAGGGAACCGAGAATCAGGCAGTTACAACACCTCAGTGCTTCTGAACAACGACCAGGAGTCATTTTGTTGTATTTGTTGCATTGCCTCCATATTTGTAATTGCATTGTGTGCTATTTTACTTTTTTTTTTTCCATATAAATGGAACATATGAGATAAAACTGTATTTATCCCGAGGGAAACTGCTGTGCAGTAGTTGCAATACAAAGTGGGAAGAGTGCAAATATAAAAAGTGCAAATATTAAAGTCTAAGATAACAATAACAACTAGAATGGCACTTGGAGAGCGCAGACCTCCACCAAGGTGCCCGAGTACGATTTCCCCCCCTCTCCGTTCAGCTTGCGCCATCATCCACGTGTATTTTTGTTCATGTTGAGATCAGCTGATCATCAACGCGTCATCAGTAACACTGCGCATGTGTTATACCCAGAGTTCTTAATGTTCTGGCTGATTGGAATCCTTAAAAAAATTCTGAATCCAGATCGCCACCAAAATCTAATTGATTGTTCATTGTGCCACACCCCACCTCTCCAAAAAATGTTAGTCAAATCCATCACGAACTTTTGGAATAATCCTGCTAAGACAAACAAACTAACCAACAAACCAACACCGGTGAAAACATAACCGCCTTCCTAGGCCTTCGGTCCTGGCAGAGGTAATAATGTACAAATCCAAAATATATACAATACCAAAATCAGGTTAACATTATGGATCATAAAATATAAGCGAGTTAATGGTAGTAATCAGTCTAGGTGGGGTTGCATATAGACATGTATGTAGAATATCAAATATGAAGTGTAGGTAGTCCATGTACACGGCTAATGCAGAATATTTATGATTATGTCCATGATATTGTAGTTTATGTCCCCCTATATCCCATGAGTGAGTTGTGAGGAGTTGAGATGCAATAATGGAAAATCTGATGGAGTCCACGAGAAACATTAATCCAGAGAGAAAAGAAGAAGGAGAAAACACAGAGAGAGAGAGAGAGAGAGAGAGAGAGAGAGAGAGAGGTGATGTTCAGTTAAGATTGAGATATAAGCTTGTGATTAAAGGCCAAATTCTTTAAATTACCCATATCAAACCGTGTGCTATGAAAGGCAGAGAGTCTTCAGGACATTTGGACCTTTATTGCTCTATTTACTAAATTATAGTTTGTTAATAACAGCAGGAATTCTTCTTTGTTACAAATATATTTGAACTGGGCATAATGTTTTTTATTGTATATTAAAATGCTCTGCTCTGGCATGATCATAAAGCTTCAGGCTTCATTCAGGCACAATGTCATGCTCCAGCATGTATAATCTACTAGTAATGACTCACTGCTGATTCATCCTGTGTCTGATACAGATGAAGACGATGTACTGTAAATTGCTCTGATGGATAAATGAAACTGATAAGTGAAAGTCTCTGTGGTCTGTTAAGGACAGCCTTCACTGTTAATATGTTAGCTTTAAAAACAGGAGTGTATTTTGTATGGTTTTGTATTCTTTCTGTTGTGTTGGAAATTGTGTTTATTAAAGTATTTTTTCAGTCAGACTGATGTCAGTGTTTCTATTTTAAGTTCAAGGAAACTGGATGAACACAAGTTAGATGTGCAAAACCATGAAGACAACTTTAACTATTCCTCCTTCTACAGACAATCACAGGAGAGGAGCAGATAGAGCTCAGCATACTATTGATATCTGGTTTTGAAGAACAAATTAGTGTTGCTCCAACATTGTTTTTTACTGCTTATATTATGCCAACTGGCATTTTGTGATGTAGTAATAATTTTAAATGTCTTGAAAAGGGGGTCTTAAAAAGTTTCAACTATTTTGCACCACAATTTGTATTAACATTTTTTAAAAGAATGAAAATATCACCCTTTATGGATGGGAAAAAGTATTGGATGAATCAGTATTAACTTAAAAAAAGGGAAAGAAACAAAAAACGGGACGTCCTGGTGACCTCGTGGTCTAAAACCACCACATCGTTGGTTCTAATTCAGCTTGGGATGTTTTGTTGTAGGTCATCCTCGTCTCTCAACCCATAACATCAGTCACTCTCTACTGTTTACTGTCCAATAATGGCAACATGCCAAATTCGTCACATTTTGGAGGCCGATATCAGCATTAAGGTATCGGCATTAAAGAGAACAAAAAAACAAAAATCGGAAAATAATATTCCTGCCAATATTTGACTCTCAGGCAACGATCCCTCAAATTCGGTGATCAAGAGTTGTGACACAGATATGTACAGGGGAAAGATACTTTACTATTTAAGAAGACAGTCATGGTAAATATAAGATCAGAGTGTATACTGAACAGTGAACTTCAATGTAAATTACAGAAAAGGAGTAAAAAATGCAACCTATAAAACATGCATGTACTGTACTTGAAATTGATCTATGATAAGTGAATACTGGCTAATAATAAGCCAGGCACTATAATAAATCTCCTGTTTTCTCAACCTGCAGTCCAAAGGACACGCTCACTGTCAAGCTTGGACCTGCACAGGCTAGTTTCCATTGTAAACCTGCTCATAAAATTCCCAGATGACTGACTTTACAGAATGAAACGGAGTACTGCTGCAGACTAATGCAGGTGAGCTCTATTATTTTCTGATCACTAGTTTTGTTTTTAGTATTTACCGTGGCACTATTCAACATGATTGGTGAAGCATTTAACTCAAGTCTTCTTTGTGAGTGATCTCGCCTCTCTGTTATTATCCCTCCACCGCAACTCCACAAGGAAACGCCTGTCTATTGAAACATAAAGAGGAAAATTCGTATTACATAGACTAACTCTGGAAGATACTCACTTGATTTGATTAACTCAGGCTGCTGAAGGCTCATATTAACTTCAGATAAACTTACAAATACATTTTTACACAGAATGAGGACTGTGGATTCCTTCCTAATACTGGCCTGACTCTTACAGCTCAGTATGAACAGCAGGAACAACAACAAACAAAACCTGTTTCATTGTTCATATGGCCATCTGCATAATCAAATCATGAAAATAATCGTTAGATGCATCTCTTGTTATAAATATAGGTATAGATTGAGAATGTACAGTGTGGATGAATAATGGGGGCAATAACTTTTTAATTATCTATACAGGATGATGAAGATGTCAGGAAGAGTCACCAGTTGCTGTGTAGCTCTGTTCTTTGTGCTGAACTCTGTGTCGGCTGTACAGAAAAAGTTTAATTCAATCAACGACTTGAAGCAAATCAACTTTGGCCAATCTGTGCCCAAGCACAGTTTACTGCTGCTCCACTGGTTTGCCAACACAGTTGACATCGACAATAACAATATCATAAGGCTGACCTTTGACCCGAACAGTGGAGATTATGGCTCACATTATTATGGAAACTTCGAGGATCTGTTGGACCCACTGCATCGAGGAAGTGGATACCGATACTACACTATTGGCAATCTACATCAAGAAACGTCCATGCCACTTCCTCTTTATGTTGTCCTTCCCCCAAGAGAGTATGTGGGAAGAAACAGGGACAGGATCATAATTCGTATCAGAGAACAAAACACTGGGGGGCAAGCTTTGCCGAGGATAGACCAAGTTTATATCACACAACATTATGACACTTCCGAAAATCAGGGGACACCTTATGATCCAGATCATACCTACAGGATCACTGTTAACCTCTTGAGACAGATCAGAGAGTTTTCTGTGGGACAAAACCAACAGCAACTGTTGCAACTCAGAAACCGCTATGCAAGTAGCGCTGATGAGTTGCATATCAGAAACACATGGGGTGACCTTGCTTGCCTTGGACTGCTGTTGTTTATTGTGATCCAGGAAAAGTACTCCTCTAGCCAACAAAACAACAGACCACAAAACAACTACACACCACAAAACTACAGACCGGAAAACAGAAGAACTCATTGGGCTACTAATGTTTCGGAGGGAGAGAGCTATATTCCTGAATATTTTCGAAACCAAGGTGATGTTGTAGTGGATATCAACGACGACGAGGACCACGAAGCCAGCAGGAGGACTGAGAACAGAGACTTGGGCCGTTACTACACCTCAGTGCTTCTGAACAACATCCAGGGGTCGTTCCGTTGGATTTGTTGTATTGCCTCCATATGTGTAATTGCATTGGTTACTATATTACTTTTAATATTTTTTGTATATACCTTTCTCATTTCCACAATGGAAGATCAGGGGAGTAAATATATTAAAGGACCTGTATGGTGATAGTGGCTTACGAGCCTTTAACGATTTACGCGCTGAATATGATCTCCCGGGCTCATGTTTTTTTTTCTACTTGCAGTTGAGGTCAGCCATGCGGACACAACACACCCTCTTCATAAAATATTGGCTTCAGTGGGATTAACACGAGGGATGGTCTCTAAACTTTACACATTTATTTCTGTACCATGTGAACATTTATCAGTAGAAACTGCATGGCGTAGAGACTTAACCGATATAAATGACGAAGAGGTTTCCTGGGACACGGTGTGGAAAAATTTGTGTGGTACATCTAAAAATCCAGATCATCAATTAATACACTATAAATTTGCCCACAGGATGTACCTCACCCCTAGAAAGCGTCACTCTATGAAGATCATTACATCTCCCAACTGCGATCTGTGTCCATCTGGTGCTCTGGGTTCATTCTTGCATATGTACTGGAAATGCCACGCTGTGTCTCAATTCTGGAAGCAAATATCTCTCACCTTAAGCGACATTCTTGAAGTTAGGATTCCACTCTCACCTATTTTATTTTTATTAACTGATGACTCCTCTTTAAATCTGTCTTTGCAACAGAAACGTATTTTATGGGCTGGTCTTACTGCAGCCAAGAAAATGCTGGCCTTAAGATGGCAACCACCGCACTCCTTAACTAGACAACAGTGGACTAACTCGATGTTAGAAATTATCTTGATGGAGGGGTCCGTGGCCCGAATGCACGGGGCCAGCGGTAAGACCCTCAGAGCGTGGGATGCAGCTTACAATCTAGTTAAAGATAAAAACATAGCGTGATCGACAGTAACTTTGACTTTGTTTTTTTTGTTTTTTTTGGGGGGAAAGAGATCAGGGGTGGGGGGGTATTTAGGGGTCGCCTTGGGAAGGGAGGGGGGACATAGGGTTGTGCATTAGACCTGGAATGAGGGCTTTGTATATGTACCTGTGTATGGGGGGAGGGGGATGTATAAAAGGGATAAAATGAATGATATGTAACATCTTTCTCTATACCTTTTCAATAAAAAAGAATTGATCACAAAAAAAATATTTTTTGTATGAAGAGAACATAAGATGAGATGAAACTTTATCCCGAGGGCAACTGCTGTGCACAAGTTGCAATACAAAGTGGGAAGAGTGAAAATACAAAGAGTGTAAATATTAAAGTCTAAGATAACAATAGCAAAAAAGTACAAATCCACGCAAATTAAAGCAAGCATCGAGGAAACTGGAAAGGATATGGCGTTCCACCAAACAGGAAGAATCTCATTTAGTCTGGCAAGATAGTCTTAAAACATATAGGAAGGCTCTCTGTGATGCCAGAGCAGCCCATTACTCATCATTAATAGAGAAAAATAAGAACAACCCTAGGTTTCTATTCAGCACTGTAGCCAGGCTGACAGAAAGTCACAGCTCTATTGAGCCATGTATTCCTACAACCCTCAGTAGTAGTGACTTCATGAGTTTCTTTAATGATAAAATCATAACTATTAGAGACAAAATTAATCACCTCCTACCGTCAACTGGTACCAATTTATCCTCAAACTTAGGAACCTTAGAAACAGCTGTACAACCTGATATATATTTAGACTGCTTTTCTCCTATCGATCTCCACAAATTAACCTCACTGATCTCCTCATCTAAATCATCTACCTGTCTCCTAGACCCTATTCCAACTAGACTGCTTAAAGAAATTTTACCTCTAGTAAGCACCTCTTTACTGGATATGATCAATGTGTCTTTACTAACAGGCTATGTACCACAGTCCTTTAAAGTAGCTGTAATTAAACCTCTTCTTAAAAAGCCCACTCTTGATCCAGAGGTCCTAGCCAACTATAGACCTATATCGAACCTTCCCTTTACCTCCAAAATACTCGAGAAAGTAGTTGCCAGTCAGCTGTGTGACTTTCTACAGAACAATCATTTATTCGAAGATTATCAGTCAGGATTTAGAGTGCACCATAGCACAGAGACAGCACTAGTGAAAATTACAAATGACCTTCTAATGGCATCGGACAAAGGACTTGTCTCTGTACTTGTCTTGCTAGATCTCAGTGCTGCTTTCGACACCATTGACCATCACATCCTATTACAAAGACTGGAACATTTAATTGGCATTAAAGGAACTGCACTAAGTTGGTTTAAGTCCTATTTATCAGATCGATCTCAGTTTGTACATGTCAACGATGAGTCCTCCATGCACGCCAAAGTTAGTCACGGAGTTCCACAGGGTTCTGTACTTGGACCAATTCTATTTACCTTATATATGCTTCCCTTAGGCAATGTTATTAGAAAACACTCCATAAACTTTCATTGTTATGCAGATGATACCCAATTATATCTATCAATCAAGCCAGACGAAACAAACCAGTTAACTAAACTTCAAGCATGCCTTAAGGACATAAAAACCTGGATGACCTGCAATTTCCTGATGTTAAACTCAGACAAAACTGAAGTTATTGTACTAGGCCCTGAGCACCTCCGAAACAAATTATCTAATGATATAGTTACTTTAGATGGCATTGCCCTGGCCTCCAGCACCACCGTAAGGAATCTGGGAGTTGTCTTCGACCAGGATATGTCCTTTAACTCTCACATAAAACAAACCTCACGGACTGCCTTCTTTCATCTACGTAACATTGCGAAGATCAGACACATCCTGTGTCAAAATGATGCAGAAAAATTAGTCCATGCATTTGTTACCTCTAGACTCGATTACTGCAATTCCTTATTATAAGGCTGCTCCAATAAGTCTCTTAAGACTCTCCAGTTGATCCAGAATGCTGCAGCACGTGTACTGACTAGAACTAGAAAAAGAGATCATATTACGCCTGTATTAGCTTCTCTGCACTGGCTGCCTGTAAAATCCAGAATAGATTTTAAAATCGTCCTCCTCACCTACAAAGCGCTAAACGGTCAGGCCCCATCATATCTTAAAGAGCTCATAGTACACTACTACCCCACTAGAGCACTGCGCTCACAGAATGCAGGGTTACTTGAGGTTCCTAGAGTCTCCAAAAGTAGAATGGGAGCAAGAGCCTTCAGCTATCAAGCTCCTCTTCTCTGGAACCAGCTCCCAGTTTCAGTCCGGGAGGCAGACACCGTCTCTACATTTAAGAGTAGGCTAAAGACTTTCCTCTTTGATAACGCTTATACTTAAGCTGCTATAGGCATAGACTGCCGGGGGACTTCCTATGACACACTGTCATAAGGAACTTCCTATGACACACTGAGCTCCCCTCTCCTTCTGTATATACTCATGTCCCATGTCCATGTTGTTACTAACTTCATTCCTTCCCGGGAGTCCTTGTGCCTCCTTGTCTCGCAGCTAACCGTGGAGCGGGGTCACACCTGGAGCGAGGTCATACCTGGAGCGGGATCACACCGGGAGCGAGGTTATACCTGGAGCATGGGTACACTTGGAGCAGGGTCTCACCTGGATCTTGGTGGTCTCCGGTATTGTGGCTGCATCTGCTGCCGCGTCGGTGCCTGCTTGACACCAACTGCTACCATCCCTAATTAACTACGTCTGTACGAGGGACTACCAATGCTACGAGGGATTTCCAACACCTAGTGACAATGTGGCAGCCTGGAGAATAACACTTCTCAATCACTGCCAAAGACATCAAGAGCTCCCAACAAGCATGCTGATGCTGCAGGAACCAACGCACGGGCATCGATCGCAGGGACGTCCCACACCAACACACATGGACGTACTGAGGAGAGATGCTGGACAGTGCTGACTTTCCGATAGTTGTATTATCACTCTTTCCATCCACCACTATTGGTTTTGTGTTATCAGTCCTACTTGTATTAGCTATTACAGCTGCTAGACTGCTATTGTGGCTGCTTCTCTATCTCTCTCTCTCTATCTATCTCTCTCTCTCTCTCTCTCCCTCACTCTCTCTCTCTATCTATCTATCTATCTATCCCCCCAGCCGGTCTCGGCAGATGGCCGCCCGCCCTGCGCCCGGTTCTGCTCCAGGTTTCTTCCCAGTAATCGGGGAGTTTTTCCTGGCCACAGTGCTCTTGGTGGATCTTGTTGGGTCTCTAAACTATGGTGTACGGTCATAGACCTGCTCTATATATAAAGCGTCTTGAGAGAACTTCTGTTGTGATTTGACGCTATACAAAAATAAATTGATTTGATTTGATTTGATTTGATATACTGAACAGTGAACTTCAATGTAAATTACAGAAAAGGAGTAAAAATGCAACATATAAAACATGCATGTACTGTACTTGAAATTGATCTGTGATAAGTGAATACTGGCTAATAATAAGCCAGGCACTATAATAAATCTCCTGTTTTCTCAACCTGCAGTCCAAAGGACACACTCACTGTCAAGCTTGGACCTGCACAGGCTAGTTTCCATTGTAAACCTGCTCATAAAATTCCCAGATGACTGACTTTACAGAATGAAACGGAGTACTGCTGCAGACTAATGCAGGTGAGCTCTATTATTTTCTGATCACTAGTTTTGTTTTTAGTATTTACCGTGGCACTATTCCACACAATTGGTGAAGCATTTAACAAGTCTTCTTTGTGAGTGATCTCTCCTCTCTGTTATTATCCCTCCACTGCAACTCAACAAGGAAGTGCTGTCTATTGAAACAGGAAGAGGGAATTTCATACTAAAAAGTACAAAGTGTGGAGGATAATCACTTGATTTGATTAACTCAGGCTGCTGAAGGCTCATATTAAATTCAGATAAACTTACAAATACATTTTAACAAAGAATGAGGACTGTGGATTCCTTCTTAATACTGGCTAATAAACTCTTACAGCTCAGTATGAGCAGCAGGAACAATAACAACAAACAATACCCTTTTCATTGTTCGTATGGCCACCTGCATAATCAAATCATTAAAACAATCATTAGATGCGTCTCGTTATAAATGTAAGTATGGATTGAGAATGTACATTATGGATGAATAATGGGAGAAATAACTTTTTAATTATCTATACAGGATGATGAAGATGTCAGGAAGAGTCACCAGTTGCTGTGTAGCTCTGTTCTTTGTGCTGAACTCTGTGTCGGCTGTACAGAAAAAGTTTAATTCAATCAACGACTTGAAGCAAATCAACTTTGGCCAATCTGTGCCCAAGCACAGTTTACTGCTGCTCCACTGGTTTGCCAACACAGTTGACATCGACAATAACAATATCATAAGGCTGACCTTTGACCCAAACAGTGGAGATTATGGCTCACATTATTATGGCAACTTCGAGGAGCTGTTGGACCCACTGCATCGAGGAAGTGGATACCGATACTACACTATTGGCAATCTACATCAAGAAACGTCCATGCCACTTCCTCTTTATGTTGTCCTTCCCCCAAGAGAGTATGTGGGAAGAAACAGGGACAGGATCATAATTCGTATCAGAGAACAAAACACTGGGGGGCAAGCTTTGCCGAGGATAGACCAAGTTTATATCACACAACATTATGACACTTCCGAAAATCAGGGGACACCTTATGATCCAGATCATACCTACAGGATCACTGTTAACCTCTTGAGACAGATCAGAGAGTTTTCTGTGGGACAAAACCAACAGCAACTGTTGCAACTCAGAAACCGCTATGCAAGTAGCGCTGATGAGTTGCATATCAGAAACACATGGGGTGACCTTGCTTGCCTTGGACTGCTGTTGTTTATTGTGATCCAGGAAAAGTACTCCTCTAGCCAACAAAACAACAGACCACAAAACAACTACACACCACAAAACTACAGACCGGAAAACAGAAGAACTCATTGGGCTACTAATGTTTCGGAGAGAGAGAGCTATATTCCTGAATATTTTCGAAACCAAGGTGATGTTGTAGTGGATATCAACGACGACGAGGACCACGAAGCCAGCAGGAGGACTGAGAACAGAGACTTGGGCCGTTACTACACCTCAGTGCTTCTGAACAACATCCAGGGGTCGTTCCGTTGTATTTGTTGCATTGCCTCCATATGTGTAATTGCATTGGTTACTATATTACTTTTAATATTTTTTGTATGAAGAGAACATAAGATGAGATGAAACTTTATCCCGAGGGAAACTGCTGTGCACAAGTTGCAATACAAAGTGGGAAGAGTGAAAATACAAAGAGTGTAAATATTAAAGTCTAAGATAACAATAGCAAAAAAGTACAAATCCAAATTACATACAATACCAAATCAGGTTAACAGTATGGATCATAAAATATTATCAGGTTAATGGTAGCAATCAGTCTAGGTGGGATTGCATATAGACATGTATGTAGAATATCAAATGTGAAGTGTAGGTAGTCTAAGAGTACATGGCTAATGCAGAATGTTCATGATTATTTTCTATGATATTATGAGAATGACTCCTCTCTTTACAGAATCATTCCTCTAAAAATTATAAATAAAAATAATCAGCTTTATGCATTTCTAAAGGCACATGACTGGTAAACCCCAATAAAACACTGAAAGGGAGTACTGCTTTTATTTTCTTGAATACAGAAGGAAGCTTCACTCAAACAGCTGGGTTGCAAAACTTCTTGAGCAGCGCTTGTTTTACTAGTTTCATTTACAACTAAACAGAAACCTAAAAAGGAGCTGTGCATGCGCTCACACAAACACTGAGATCAGATACCCGACGGCAGCAGACTAACCGCTGCAGACTAATGCAGGTGAGCTCTATCATTTTCTGATCACTAGTTTTGTTTTTAGTATTTACCGTGGCACTATTCCACATGATTAGTGAAGCATTTAACAAGTCTCCTTTGAGAGTGATCCCTCCTCTCTGTGTTATTATCCCTCCAGCGCAACTCAACAAGGAAGTGCTGTCTATTGAAACAGGAACAGGAAATTTTGCACTAAAAAAGACTAACTCTGGAGGATACTCACTTGATTTGATTAACTCAGGCTGCTGAAGGCTCATATTAACTTCAGATAAACTTACAAATACATTTTTACACAGAATGAGGACTGTGGATTCCTTCCTAATGCTGGCTAATAAACTCTTACAGCTCAGTATGAGCAGCAGGAACAATAAAAACAAATAAAACCTGTTTCATTGTTCATATGGCCACCTGTATAATCAAATCATTAAAAAATCATTAGATCCATCTCTTGTTACAAATATAAGTATGGATTGAGAATGTACAGTGTGGATGAATAATGGGAGAAATAACTTTTTAATTATCAATACAGGATGATGAAGATGTCAGGAAGAGTCACCAGTTGCTGTGTAGCTCTGTTCTTTGTGCTGAACTCTGTGTCGGCTGTACAGAAAAAGCTCCATTCAATCAACGACTTGAAGAAAATCAACTTTGGCCAATCTGTGCCCAAGCACAGTCTACTGCTGCTCCACTGGTTTGCCAACACAGTTGACATCGATGACAATAACGATATCATACGGCTGACCTTTGACCCAAACAGTGGAGATTATGGCTCACATTATTATCACAACTCTGAGGGGCTGTTGGTTCCACTGCATCGGGGAAGTGGATACCGATACTACACTATTGGCAATCTACATCAAGAAACGTCCATGCAACTTCCTCCTTATGTTGTCCTTCCCCAAAGGGAGTATGAGGGAACAAACAGGGACAGGATCATAATTCGTGTCGGAGAACAAAACACTGGGGGGCAAGCTTTGCCGAGGATAGACCAAGTTTATATCACACAACATTATGACACTTCCGAAAATCAGGGAACACCTTATGATCCAGATCATACCTACAGGATCACTACTAACCTCCTGAGACAGATCAGAGAGTTTTCTGTGGGACAAAACCAACAGCAACTGTTGCAACTCAGAAACCGCTATGGAAGTAACGCTGATGAGTTCAACATCAGAAACACATGGGGTAACCTTGCTTGCCTTGGACTGCTGTTGTTTATTGTGATCCAGGAAAAGTACTCCTCTAGCCAACAAAACAACAGACCACAAAACAACTACACACCACAAACCCAACCACAAAACAACTACACACCACAAACCCAACCACAAAACAACTACACACCACAAACCCAACCACAAAACAACTACACACCACAAAACAGACCACAAAACAAAAGATCACAAAACAACAGACCAGAAAACAGAAGAACTCA
The DNA here is from genome assembly GCF_043250625.1 of Sebastes fasciatus. Classification (NCBI taxonomy): domain Eukaryota; kingdom Metazoa; phylum Chordata; class Actinopteri; order Perciformes; family Sebastidae; genus Sebastes; species Sebastes fasciatus. Next base: position 31,009,124 of record NC_133807.1, on the reverse strand, counting down.
TTGGGCTAATGATGCTTCGAGGAGAGAGAGCAATCTTCCTAGATCTTTTCGAAACCAAGGTTATGTTGTAGTGGATATAAACGACGATGAGGACCACGAACCCAGCAGGATGACTGGGAACAGACAATCAGGCCGTAACAACGCCTCAGTGCCTCTGAACAACGACCAGGAGTCATTTTGTTGTATTTGGTGGATTTGTTGCTTTTCCTCGATATTGTTAATTGCATTGTGTGTTATATTATTTTATTTGTATAAAGACCAGTTAACATGAGATAAAACTGTATTTATCCTGAGGGAAACTGCTGTGCAGTAGTTACAATACAAAGTGGGAAGAGTGTAAATATTAAAGTCTAAGATAACAATAAAGTACAAATCCAAAATATACACTAACTAAATCAAGTTAACAGTATGGATCATAAAATATAAGCAACCTAATGGTAGTAATCAGTCTAGGTTGGGTTGCATATAGACATGTATGTAGAATATCAAATGTGAAGTGTAGGTAGTCTAAGAGTACATGGCTAATGCAGAATGTTCATGATCATGTCCATGATATTGTACTTTATGTCCCCTTACGTCCCTTGAGTAAGTTGTGAGGAGTTTGGACCTTTATAGCTCTATTTATTAAATTGTACTTTGTTAATAACAGCAGGAATTCTCCTTCATTATAAAAATAACTGAGCAAAATGTCTTTTATTGACTGATAATTCATCCTGTGTCTGATGGAGATGAAGAGAATGTAAATTGCACTGATGGATAAATAAAACAGATAAATGAATGAAATTAGCTTTAAAAACCAGAGTGTATTTCATTTATGGTTTTGTATTCTTTCAGTTGTGTTATTGGCTTGAATAAAGAAAAGGAATGAAACATACATACAAATGCAACCTATAAGACATGCATTTACTGTACTTGAAATTGATCTGTGATAAGTGACTACTGGCTAATAATAAGCCAGGCACTATTATAAGTCTCCTAGTTTCTCAACCTGCAGTCAAAAGGACACACTGACTGACTTTACAGAATCATTCCTCTAAAAACTGTAAATAAAAATAATCAGCTTTTTGGATTTCTAGAGGCACGTAACTGGCAAACCCCAACAAAACACTGAAAGGGAGTACTATTTTTATTTTTTGAATACAGAAGATCCAAATCCAAAACAGCTGTATTCTGCATCATCCTGTAACCACTAGCAACGCTTGTTTTTCCAGCTTCATTTACAGGGAAAAAGAAACCTAAAAGCAGCTGCACATGCTCTCACACAAACACAGGGATCAGATATTCAACAGCAGCAGACTAACGGCAGCAGACTAAATCAGGTGAGCTCTATTACTTTCTGATCACTAGTTTTGTTTTTAGTATTTACCGTGGCATTATTCAACATGATTGGTGAAGCAGTTAACTCAAGTCTTCTTTGTGAGCGATCTCTCCTCTCTGTGTTATTATCCCTCCACCGCAACTCCACAAGGAAATGCTGTCTATTGAAACATAAAGAGGGAATTTTGTACTAAAAACACTGTAACTCTGGAAGATACTCACTTGATTTGATTAACTAAGGCTGCTGAAGCCTCATATTAACTTCAGATAAACTTACAAATACATTTTTGCATAGAACGAAGACTGTGTATTCCTTCCAAATACTGGCCTGACTCCAATGTTCATATGGCCTCCTGACTATTGTTTTAAGACAGACTTGAAAAATAGAATATCTAGTTACAAATGCATGTATAGATTGAGAATGTACAGTGTGGATGAATAATGGGTGAAATAACTGTTTAATTATCTATACAGGATGATGAAGATGTCAGGAAGAGTCACCAGTTGCTGTGTAGCTCTGCTCTTTGTGCTGAACTCTGTGTCGGCTGTACAGAAAAAGCTTGATTCAATCAATGACTTGAAGCAAATCAACTTTGGCCAATCTGTGCCCACGCACATTCTACTGCTGCTCCACTGGTTTGCCAACACAGTTGACATCGACGACAATAACAATATCATAAGGCTGACCTTTGACCCAAACAGTGGAGATTATGGCTCACATCATTATGCCAACTTTAAAAGGCTGTTGGTTCCACTGCCGTGGGGAAATGAATACCAATACTACACTGTTGGCAATCTCCATCAAGACACGTCCATGCCACTTCCTCGTTATGTTGTCCGTCCCCCCAAAAGGGAGTATGTGGGAACAAACAGGGACAGGATCATAATTCGTGTCAGGGGGCAAAACACAGGATGGGGAGCTTCACAGAGGATAGACCAAGTTTATATCACACAGCATATTGGACGTCAGGGGGAATATGATCCAGATCATACCTACAGGATCACTACTAACCTCTTGAGACAGATCAGAGAGTTTTCTGTGGGACAAAACCAACTGTCACTGTGGGATCTCAGAAGCCGCTATGAAAGTAACGCTGATGAGTTCCACATCAGAAACACATGGGGTAACCTTGCTTGCCTTGGCCTGCTGTTGTTTATTGTGATCCAGGAAAACAACAGACCACCAAACTATTCCACACTACAAAGCTACACACCACAAAGCCAGAGACAAAATGATGAGGGTAATGCTTTGATGACGTTCTGCATTCTGTTTGTACTTGTACTTGTGATATTAGGTTTATTTTTAATACATTGGGGAAGTAAATGAGGGAGAGTAATAGATTTTTTCATGGACGATTACAACCATGAAGCCAGCACGACTAATAAGTTGACAGGGAACAAATAAATCAGGTACTTACAACACCTCAGTACCTCTAAACAACAGCCGGGGGTTGTTCTGTTTTATGCTTTGCTTTGCCTCCATATGTTTAATCTTATTGTGTACTATATCATTTTTTTTGTAAATGGTGTTCAGTTAAGATTGAGATATAGGCTCGGTATGACATGCTTGTGATAAAGGGCCAAATTCTTTAAATCACCATTCTCAAACCGTGTGCTATGAAGGGCTGAGAGTCTTCAGGACATTTGGACCTTTATAGCTCTATTTACTAAATTGCAGTTTATTTTGAACAGCAGGAATACTCCATTATAAATATAACTGAGCAAAATGTCTATTATTGACTGATAATTCATCCTGTGTCTGATGGAGATGAAGAGAATGTCATTTATGATTTTTTATTCTTTCTGTTGTTTTGGAAATTTTGTTTATTAAACATGAATTTATCAGTCAGACTGATGTCAGTGTTTCTATTTTAAGTTCAAGGAAACTGGATGAACACAAGTTAGCTGTGCAAAATCATGAAGACAACTTTAACTATTCCTCCATCTACAGACAATCACAGGAGAGGAGCAGATAGAGCAATAATAAGCCAGTCACTATTATAAATCTCCTAGTTTCTCAACCTGCAGTCCAAAGGACACACTGACTGACTTTACAAAATCATTCCTTTAAAAACTGTAGATAAAAATAATCAGCTTTTTGGATTTCTAGAGGCACGTGACTGGTAAACCCCAACACATCAAAAGGGAGTACTGCTTTTGTATCAAAATCCACAACAGTTGCATTCTGCATCATCCTGTAACCACTAGCAACGCTTGTTTTGCCAGTTTCATTTACAGGGAAAAAGAAACCTAAAAGCAGCTGCACATGCTCTCACACAAACACAGGGATCAGATATTCAACAGCAGCAGACTAACGGCAGCAGACTAAATCAGGTGAGCTCTATTATTTTCTGATCACTAGTTTTGTTTTTAGTATTTACCGTGGCATTATTCAACATGATTGGTGAAGCAGTTAACTCAAGTCTTCTTTGTGAGCGATCTCTCCTCTCTGTGTTATTATCCCTCCACCGCAACTCAACAAGGAAATGCTGTCTATTGAAACAGTAAGAGGGAATTTTGTACTAAAAAGACTAACTTTGGAAGATACTCACTTGATTTGATTAACTCAGGCTGCTGAAGCCTCATATTAACTTCAGATAAATTTACAAATACATTTTTGCATAGAACGAAGACTGTGTATTCCTTCCTAATACTGGCCTGACTCCAATGTTCATATGGCCTCCTGACTATTGTTTTAAGACAGACTTGAAAAATTGTCATCCTTTCCGTTACATGTTAGAATGAGCTATTTAACAAAATAAAAGATTTTATTAAAGAGATTCATCGAATCATGAAAATAATTGGATGAATACCTAGTTACAAATACATGTATAGATTGAGAATGTACAGTATGGATGAATAATGGGTGAAATAACTTTTTAATTATCTATACAGGATGATGAAGATGTCAGGAAGAGTCACCAGTTGCTGTGTAGCTCTGCTCTTTGTGCTGACCTCTGTGTCGGCTGTACAGAGGCTCCGTTCAATCAATGCTTTGAAGAAAATCAACTTCGGCCAATCTGTGCCTAAACACAGTCTACTGCTGCTCCACTGGTTTGCCAACACAGTTGAGATCGACGACAATAACATCATATGGCTGACCTTTGACTCAAACAGTGGAGATTATGGCTCACATCAGTATCACAACTCTGAGGAGCTGTTGGACCCACTGCCATGGGGAAATGAATACCGGTACTACACTATTGGCAATCTCCATCAAGAAACGTCCATGCCACTTCCTCTTTATGTTGTCCGTCCCCAAAGGGAGTATGAGGGAACAAACAGTGACAGGATCATAATTCGTGTCAGGGGGCAGAACACAAGATGGCGAGATTTGCAGAGGATAGACCAAGTTTATATCACACAGCATATTGAACATCAGGGGGAATATGATCCAGATCAGACCTACAGGATCACTACTAACCTCCTGAGAGAGATCAGAGAGTTTTCTGTGGGACAAAACCAACAGCAACTAAGGTATCTCAGAAACCTCTATGGAAGTAACGCTGATGATTTACAGTTAAGGGACATCAGAAACACATGGCGTGACCTTGCTTGCCTTGGACTGCTGTTGTTTATTGTGATCCAGGAAAAGTACTCCTCTAACCAACGAAACAGACAAAATCATTTGGATGATGATGCTTTGGAGAGAGAGAGCAATGTTCCTAGACATTCTCTAAACCAAGGTCATGTTGCAGTGGATTTCAAGGACTACAAAAGCCAGCAGGACAACACCTCAGTGCCTCAGAACAACGTCAAGGGGTGGTTCTGTTGTTGTTGCTGTATTGCCATATGTTTTTTTATTTTATTGTACTACACTATTATTTCTTTGTATTAGAGATGATAAAACTTATCCCGAGGGAAATTGCTGTACAGCCGTTGCAGTACAAAATGGGAAGAGTGCAAATCACTCATTTTTGAGAATTGGGAAAAAAACGTATTCTTTTTTTTTTTTCTCAATATTGCTGGGTAAATATATTTTAAAAGATCAAAGTCTTGCTATTAAACCTTTGAACCTTGAATAGCATTTTTTGCAGCTGAGGACTTGATGTATATCAACTTCATCAGGCACACAAAAAGTCATAGTGTAATATAAAACATGAAGGGAATGTTTAACGTTTTTGTTTATTTGTTCATTTTATTTTGTCAAAGTTGCTAAGAGTTCTCTTAATGCAAATAAAATACACCTTTTTATAATCATAATTCTGATTTAGTTTTGATTTAGAAGGGCAACAGAGTTGACCTGTTATGGTTGAGACACACCTGATAGCTATTATTTTATGAATTTATAGAAAAAAATGGAAAGCTTACGAGTGCTTGAGCTGCCTTTTTTTTAAACCAGGAAGAGAGACAGGGGTCCTTAGGATATAGTTAACCCTTTTTATGCCTGATTAAATTTTTAAGTTTTTGTAGAAATCTAGCAGAGTTGACAAAAATCTGTGACACAACTCCAAAAGGGATATTTAAAAAAAGATGATTATAATAGCACATTTTTACACCTACAGTATATTATCAGTAAGTATTATTAGTTTTAGACTTTGAAGGCTTTTAAAAGGAACAATGTGTAACATTTAGAGGGATCTATTGGCAGAAATGGAATATATTATTAATAACTATGTTTCCTTTAGTGTATAAACACCTGAAATTAGAATTGTTGTGTTTTTGTTAGCTTAGAATGAGCCCTAAATATCTACATAAGGAGTGGGTCCTCTTCACAGTGCAGGCCGACATGTTTCTACAGTAGCCCAGAACGGACAAACCACTGTGTTAACTTTTCCTCCTAGGAACGGAGTCGATTACCGCTTATTAACAACAAAACAAAAGGTCCTGGTGGCCTTGTGGTCTAAAACCACCACATGATTGGTTTGAATCCAGCTGGGGATGTTTTGTTGCAGGTCATGCCAAATTCATCAAATTTTTGGCCGACATTGTCGTTAAAGAGAGCAAAAAAAAATGAACTGACTATAATATACCTACCAATATTTGACTCCACTTTCAGGCAACATTCCCTCAAATTTGGTGATCAAGAGTTGTGACACAGATATGTACCGGGGAAGGACACTTTACTGTTTCAGAAGACAGTGATGGTAAATATAAGATGAGAGTGTATACTGAACAGTGACCTTCAATGTAAATTACAACAAAACTACAATGAAAATTTGAATAAAGAAAAGTAGCAAAACAGAGATAAAAAAGCGGCTTGTAAAACATGTATGTACTGTACTTGAAATTGATCTGTGATGAGTGACTACTGGCTAATAATAAGCCAGGCACTATTATAAATCTCCTAGTTTCTCAACCTGCAGTCCAAAGGACACACTGAGTGACTTTACAGAATCATTCCTTTAAAAACTGTAAATAAAAATAATCAGCTTTTTGCATTTCTAGAGGCACGTAACTGATGAACTCCTACACATCACTGAAAGGGAGTACTACTCTCTTTTTTTTTTAATACAGAAGGAAGTTTCACTCAAACAGCTGCGTTACAAAACTTCCTGAGCAGCGCTTGTTTTGTTTTTTTCATTTACACGGAAACGGAAGACTAAAAGAGCTGCGCATGCTCAAACACAAAGATCAGATACCCGACGGCAGCAGACTAATTCAGGTGAGCGCTATTATTTTCTGATCATTAGTTTTGTTTTTAGTATTTACCGTGGCACTATTCCACATGATTGGTGAAACATTTAACAAGTCTTCTTTGTGAGTGATCTCTCCTCTCTGTCTTATTATCCCTCCACCGTAACTCAACAAGGAAGTGCTGTCTATTGAAACAGGAAGAGGGAATTTTGTACTAAAAAGACTAACTTTGGAAGACTTGATTAGATCAACTCAGGCTGCTGAAGGCTCATATCAACTTCAGATAACCTTCAAATACATTTTTACACAGAATGAGGACTGTGGATTCCTTCCTAATAATGGCTAATAAACTCTTACTGCTTAGTATTAACAGCAGGAACAACAACAACAAACAAAACCCGTTTCATTGTTCATATGGCCACCTGCATAATCAAATCATGACATAATCATTACTTGCATCTCTTGTTACAAATATAAGTATAGATTGAGAATGTACAGTGTGGATGAATAATGGGTGAAATAACTTTTTAATTATCTATACAGGATGATGAAGATGTCAGGAAGAGTCACCAGTTGCTGTGTAGCTCTGCTCTTTGTGCTGACCTCTGTGTCGGCTGTACAAAGGCTCCGTTCAATCAATGCTTTGAAGAAAATCAACTTTGGCCAATCTGTGCCCAAACACAGTCTATTGCTGCTCCACTGGTTTGCCAACGCAGTTGACATCGACGGCAATAACATCATATGGCTGACCTTTGACTCAAACAGTGGAGATTATGGCTCCCATCAGTATCACAACTCTGAGGAGCTGTTGGACCCACTGCCATGGGGAAATGAATACCGGTACTACACTATTGGCAATCTCTATCAAGAAACGTCCATGCCACTTCCTCTTTATGTTGTCCGTCCCCGAAGGATGTATGTGGGAACAAACAGTGACAGGATCATAATTCGTGTCAGGGGGCAGAACACAAGATGGCGAGATTTGCAGAGGATAGACCAAGTTTATATCACACAGCATATTGAACATCAGGGGGAATATGATCCAGATCAGACCTACAGGATCACTACTAACCTCCTGAGAGAGATCAGAGAGTTTTCTGTGGGACAAAACCAACAGCAACTAAGGTATCTCAGAAACCTCTATGGAAGTAACGCTGATGATTTACAGTTAAGGGACATCAGAAACACATGGCGTGACCTTGCTTGCCTTGGACTGCTGTTGTTTATTGTGATCCAGGAAAAGTACTCCTCTAACCAACAAAACAGACAAAATCATTTGGATGATGATGCTTCGGAGAGAGAGAGCAATGTTCCTAGACATTCTCTAAACCAAGGTCATGTTGCAGTGGATTTCAAGGACTACAAAAGCCAGCAGGACAACACCTCAGTACCTCAGAACAACATCAAGGGGTGGTTCTGTTGTTGTTGCTGTATTGCCATATGTTTTTTTATTTTATTGTACTACACTATTATTTCTTTGTATTAGAGATGATAAAACTTATCCCGAGGGAAATTGCTGTACAGCCGTTGCAGTACAAAATGGGAAGAGTGCAAATCACTCATTTTTGAGAATTGGGAAAAAAAACGTATTCTTTTTTTTTTTCCTCAATATTGCTGGGTAAATATATTTTAAAAGATCAAAGTCTTGCTATTAAACCTTTGAACCTTGAATAGCATTTTTTGCAGCTGAGGACTTGATGTATATCAACTTCATCAGGCACACAAAAAGTCATAGTGTAATATAAAACATGAAGGGAATGTTTAACGTTTTTGTTTATTTGTTCATTTTATTTTGTCAAAGTTGCTAAGAGTTCTCTTAATGCAAATAAAATACACCTTTTTATAATCATAATTCTGATTTAGTTTTGATTTAGAAGGGCAACAGAGTTGACCTGTTATGGTTGAGACACACCTGATAGCTATTATTTTATGAATTTATAGAAAAAAATGGAAAGCTTACGAGTGCTTGAGCTGCCTTTTTTTTAAACCAGGAAGAGAGACAGGGGTCCTTAGGATATAGTTAACCCTTTTTATGCCTGATTACATTTTTAAGTTTTTGTAGAAATCTAGCAGAGTTGACAAATCTGTGACACAACTTCAAAAGGGACGATATCTTCATAAAAAATATATTTAAAAAAAGATGATTATAATAGCACATTTTTACACCTACAGTATATTATCAGTAAGTATTATTAGTTTTAGACTTTGAAGGCTTTTTAAAAGGAACAGTGTTTAACATTTAGAGGGATCTATTGGCAGAAATGGAATATAATATTAATAACTATGTTTCCTTTAGTGTATAAACACCTGGAAATAAGAATTGTTGTGTTTTCGTTAGTTTAGAATGAGCCCTACATATCTACATAAGGAGTGGGTCCTCTTCACAGTGCAGGCCGACATGTTTCTACAGTAGCCCAGAACGGACAAACCACTGTGTTAACTTCGTCGATTACGTTACTCACCGCTTATTAACAACAAAACAAAAGGTCCTGGTGGCCTCGTGGTCTAAAACCACCACATGATTGGTTCGAATCCAGCTGGGGATATTTTGTTGCAGGTCATGCCAAATTCATCCCATTTTTGGCCGACATCGTCGTTAAAGAGAGCAAAAAAAAAAAAACCTGACTACAATATATCTACCAATATTTGACTCCACTTTCAGGAAACGTTCCCTCAAATTTGGTGATCAAAGTTGTGACACAGATATTTACCGGGGAAGAATACTTTATTATTTAAGAAGACAGTCATGGTAAATATAAGATGAGAGTGTATACTGAACAGTGACCTTCAATGTAAATTACAACAATGCTACAATGAAAATTTGAATAAAGAAAAGTAGCAAAACAGAGATAAAAAAGAAGCTTGTAAAACATGTATGTACTGTACTTGAAATTGATCTGTGATAAGTGAATACTGGCTAATAATAAGCCAGGCACTATTATAAGTCTCCTAGTTTCTCAACCTGCAGTCCAAAGGACACACTGAGTGTCAAACTTGGATCAGAACAGGCTAGTTTCCAAATATAAACCATGCTGATAAAATTCCCAGAAGACTCACAGAATGACTCCTCTCTTTACAGAATCATTCTTCTACAAACTATAAAAAAATAATCTAAGCTATTTGCATTTCTAGAGGCACGTGACTGATGAACTCCTACACATCACTGAAAGGGAGTACTACTCTCTCTTTTTTGTTAATACAGAAGGAAGTTTCACTCAAACAGCTGCGTTACAAAAATTCCTGAGCAGCGCTTGTTTTGTTTTTTTCATTTACACGGAAACGGAAGACTAGAAAGAGCTGCGCATGCTCTCACACAAACACAAAGATCAGATACCCGACGGCAGCAGACTAATGCAGGTGAGCTTTATTATTTTCTCACAATAGTTTTGTTTTTAGTATTTACCGTGGCATTATTCCACATGATTGGTGAAGCATTTAACAAGTCTACTTTGTGAGTGATCTCTCTTAAATTCTTTAAATCACCATTCTCAAACCGTGTGCTATGAAGGGCTGAGAGTCTTCAGGACATTTGGACCTTTATAGCTCTATTTACTAAATTGCAGTTTATTTTGAACAGCAGGAATACTCCATTATAAATATAACTGAGCAAAATGTCTATTATTGACTGATAATTCATCCTGTGTCTGATGGAGATGAAGAGAATGTCATTTATGATTTTTTATTCTTTCTGTTGTTTTGGAAATTTTGTTTATTAAACATGAATTTATCAGTCAGACTGATGTCAGTGTTTCTATTTTAAGTTCAAGGAAACTGGATGAACACAAGTTAGCTGTGCAAAATCATGAAGACAACTTTAACTATTCCTCCATCTACAGACAATCACAGGAGAGGAGCAGATAGAGCAATAATAAGCCAGTCACTATTATAAATCTCCTAGTTTCTCAACCTGCAGTCCAAAGGACACACTGACTGACTTTACAAAATCATTCCTTTAAAAACTGTAGATAAAAATAATCAGCTTTTTGGATTTCTAGAGGCACGTGACTGGTAAACCCCAACACATCAAAAGGGAGTACTGCTTTTGTATCAAAATCCACAACAGTTGCATTCTGCATCATCCTGTAACCACTAGCAACGCTTGTTTTGCCAGTTTCATTTACAGGGAAAAAGAAACCTAAAAGCAGCTGCACATGCTCTCACACAAACACAGGGATCAGATATTCAACAGCAGCAGACTAACGGCAGCAGACTAAATCAGGTGAGCTCTATTATTTTCTGATCACTAGTTTTGTTTTTAGTATTTACCGTGGCATTATTCAACATGATTGGTGAAGCAGTTAACTCAAGTCTTCTTTGTGAGCGATCTCTCCTCTCTGTGTTATTATCCCTCCACCGCAACTCAACAAGGAAACGCTGTCTATTGAAACAGGAAGAGGGGATTTTGTACTAAAAAGACTAACTTTGGAAGATACTCACTTGATTTGATTAACTCATTAACTCTGAAGGCTCATATTAACTTCAGATAAACTTAAAAATACATTTTTGCACAGAATGAGGACTGTGGATTCCTTCCTAATACTGGCCTGACTCTTACAGCTCAGTATGAACAGCAGGAACAACAACAACAAATAAAACCTGTTTCATTGTTCATATGGCCACCTGTATAAACAATCATGACATAATCATTAGATGCATCTCTTGTTACAAATATAAGTATAGATTGAGAGTGTACAGTGCAGATGAATTATGGGAGAAATAACTTTTTAATTATCTATACAGGATGATGAAGATGTCAGGAAGAGTCACCAGTTGCTGTGTAGCTCTGTTCTTTTTCCTGAACTCTGTGTCGGCTGTACAGAAAAAGCTTGATTCAATCGACGATTTGAAGCAAATCAACTTCGGCCAATCTGTGCCTAAACACAGTCTTTTGCTGCTCTACTGGTTTGCCAACACAGTTGAGATCGACGAGCACGATGTCATAAGGCTGGCCTTTGACCCAAACAGTAGAGCTTATGGCTCACATTATTATGGCAACTTTGAAGAGCTGTTGGACCCACTGCATCGGGGAAGTGGATACCGGTACTACACTGTTGGCAGTCTCAATCAAGAAACGTCCATGCCACTTCCTCCTTATGTTGTCCGACCCCCAAGGGAGTATGCAGGAACAAACAGTGACAGGATCATAATTCGTGCCAGGGAGGAGAACATAGGAGGGAGAGCTTTGCAGAGGATAGACCAAGTTTATATCACACAGCATATTGCACATCAGGGGGAATATGATCCAGATCAGACCTACAGGATCACTACTAACCTCTTGAGACAGATCAGAGAGTTTTCTGTGGGACAAAACCAACAGCAACTGTTGCAACTCAGAAACCGCTATGGAAGTAACGCCGATGAGTTCCTCATCAGAAACACATGGGGTGACCGTGCTGGCCTTGGACTGCTCTTGTTTATTGTGATTCAGAAAAAGTACACCTTACCACACGGTGTCACCTGGCAAAAACACAGCAATCAAAATATTTGGGATAATAATGCTTTGATTATTTTACTCCTTTTTGTAATCTTTATTTATATTCTTCTAAATTCTGACAAAACCAAGGTGTGATGGCAGAACGATGAGGACCACGAAGCCAGCAGGACTTCTAAGTAAACTTGGGAACAGAAAATCAGGCAGTTACAACACCTCAGTGCTCCTGAGGCCAGGGGTTGCTCTGTTGTTTTGTTGTGTTGCATGCTTTGTTTCACATCCATATGTTATTGTGTATTATATTAGCTTGTTTTGTAAATATTGTTCTGTTAAGATTGCGATACAGACTCAGTATGCAATGCTTGTGATGAAAGGCCAAATCACCCATCTGTGTCCTGAAGGGCTGAAAGTCTTCAGGGTCATTCAACTTTATTCAGACTCGGCTTGCCGCGGTATTCGGTGTTACCGGTGTTACCGGTGTTACGCGGTGGTCGGGCACACACCGATTACATTACGTAAGACTCAGTGATCAGCATGTCTTCCTCACCAAGAGAAGAAGAGTTTATCAGTTAATTAAGATGGTGTAGTGTTTGCTTGGACTGAAAACCTGCAGACTTTGAGCTTCATGTCACCGTTTGAAACATCTGCTGTAAATAACTTTATATATACATATATATATTTTTTTAATTATTACAAAAACAAGATGACAGTTTTACATCTAATTATACCAAGACTGGAGGCCTAAGGGGTCGTGTTCACTATAAATATGGGCATTTTGAGCTTTCCAGCTCTATTTACAAAATGGTAGTTTTGTAATAAAGAAGCGTCTTCTGCTGTTATTAGTATTAAATACTAGAACTGAGCAAAATGGCTTATTGTATATTATAATGCACTGCTGTGGCGTGGAGATGAAGCTGCAGGCTTCATTCATGCAAAAATGCCATGCTCCAGAATGTACTGTATGTATAATCTGCTGATTCATCCTGTGTCCGATAGAGATGAAGACAATGTGAATTGCACTGATTGATAAATGTATAGATAAGTGAAAGTGTCTGTGGTCTGTTAAGGACAACTGTCACTGATAATGTACTTGCTTAAAAAAAATTTCATTTATGGTTTTCTATTGTTTCTGTATTGTTGAAAATTGTGTTTATTAAACTATAATTTGTCAGTCACACCCTTGTTTTTATTTTAAGTTCAAGGAAACTGGATGAGCATAAGTTAGCTGTGCAAAATCATGAAGACAGGTGAGTGTCTGTGTCTTTAACAGTGTGTATGTCTAGTGAAAAACACCCACCCACACAGATTAATGATTCATCAGCGAGACCATTTCCATCCCTTGTGACATGCACAAGTCCTTGTTTCTAGCCAAGTCCCAGGAAGGCCTATCAAAAGGCCTTTATGTTTGTGTGAAAGAGATGAATACTGTTTTAATGTGGTGAAACTAGGATAGCAGCAGGCCAGCACAAGACCCAACAGATCATCAGATAATGAGTCATTATTAAAAAACTGTTGCCGACTAAGCTTTAAGAAAATAATAATCAAAGGTTCCTCTCAAGGGTGATGGAGTCCAGAGCCAATTGTTAATGACAAACAGGCGCTGCTGTTTGTTGACAAAATCTATTCATACCACTTCCCCTACATGTGTTGTTTGATATCCAGGCCGATGTGAGGAAGAATGGAAGTCTGCAGAAAACATAAGTTGTTTTTGCGTTGATGAATTTACTTATCCAACACTGAATGGAAACTCGACATTTGTGTTGTTCACTCTCTCACTTCCAGTTTACTCTAAGAGCATTCTGGGACACATCTGTTAATTTGCATTTAATTTGCATTAATTTGGTTATGCCTACTCCAGTTCCAACCTTGATTCAACTCTGTTAGAATGTGTAAATGACAGTTACAAAAACGAGACTTAGGGATGCAACTAACCACTGTTTTCATTATTAATGTATCCATTATGTTTTGTATTAATAAAGTGAATTGCTTAATATGGGAAATGTAAAAAACAATAAATAGAAATAATAAAATAAAATCCCTTGGTGACATCTTCAAACTTGTTTTGTCTGACCAACAGTCCAAAACTTGAAATTATATACATCAACACATAAAATCAGCAAAAGCTGGAACCAGAGACTATTTGTGTGCATTTGTGCTTAAAGCTTAAGTTTGATAAAGTCGGATTAAATCAGATATTAAGCTGTTAAAAACATTGTGTTGAGGCTTACAGAGTAGATTTAATCACTTGAGCCTGTTTATTACCATGTTGACATGTCCGACATAGACCTAAAGCAAAACACTACGGGCTGCGTTGCTGTGTTGGCTACAGGTAGCGGTGAAAACATTAAATATGAACCGAGAAGCACATCTTTGGAAAGTTAAAACACCAATAACTTGCTCTAAGGTCTCGATGCTTGCGATGTGAACAGCAGATTTAGCTCGTAGCATGTATTATGTAATATGTACTTAATTCAATTTATTTTTATATAGCGTCAAATCATAGCAGAAGTTATCTCAAGATGCTTTTCATATAGAGCAGGTCTAGATCATTTAGAGACCCAACAAGAGATCCCCCATGAGCATGCATATGTATCCCAGCAGCCAAGACAAAATAAACCAAAGTCAAGGCATGGGACAGGAAACTAAGATGAGCAGTGTGCACAATGAATGTGTGTGTGTGTCTGTCTGTAAACATGGGATCACATCCTGTCGAAGCACAACAAGACTGGATACAGCTGCTCATCATTATAGCCGACAAATCAACCGAAACACAGCATGTCATTACAGCACCTTATACTTTACAACGGTCGCCACAAAAAAAACAACAAGCTTATCTCTTCTCAGCGTGTCCATCAGTCACTCTCCTCCGGGAGAGACATTCTTAACCTCATCATCTGTATGAGGATGAATGTATACATTGAATACTTGTATGCACATGAGCACAGACACACAAACACACCAGGAGCCCAGAGGCAGGTAGAGATCCCAATTAAATATCTCACGAGCCCTCAAGCATGGGTCTAATGGGCCAAATGGGACACACAAAAACACCCCGCCAGCGTCCCACCGGATACAGTCCTGATACAAGCAGCAAAAGTAAACAACAGAGACATAAACTGAAAACATTCTCAGTTTTCTCTTCTAAAAGAATACTAAATATTTATGTGAAATAAAACTACTTTTTGCCTGAATCCGTGCTGTGTGTACTTGTTGAGGAAATGGAAAGTAAATTGTAGTTTTGGGCAAAGCTGTGTGGTCTGTCGGTTTAGTTTTACTCCCAAATGAGTGGAGGATAAAGTGGGCTTCTCTTATTTTGTTTTCTCTCTGCAGACTGGCTTTACAGGAAATCACACTCTCTTTCTTGCTCACTTTATGTCTTTCACCATTTTTCTTCCTCTTCTCTTCTGCCCACTCAACCTCCTCTCTCTCTCTCTTTCTCTCTCCACCTCCTTATCTGCTCCTGGTTTCATCCCAAGCTTCTTTCTAGCAGCAACACCCTCCCTCCCTCCACATGCACGGCTGAGCAGGAAGGTGGTAATCTGAGCCAAATGTGGCAGAAGTTGAGACTTTATCCTCTCACTTTTCCTTGCTTATTTTCCCTTCTACTGACACAAGGCCACATTTCAGATAGTGAGCATGCATATTTGCTGAATGATTCACCAAGACTGCGAAACTATAGGAAATAAATATCCTCAGCAAAAAGGCAGAAACTAAAATTAAATCCCTTGCTGTCTGCAAAGGGAGTGCAGTGGATAGAAAGAGACACAGACGGGCAACACACAGCACAAAAAGTGGAAATCGGAGGCTTTCTATTTTTACGTTGAATGTTTTATGACCTCCAGATTTGGAATGTATCACCTCCCAGCCGCCTATGCCTGGATACTACTCAACCAGTGAGAGCAACCCATGTGCACAGCTGTCTCCAGATAACAGTACTACACACAAACACACACACACACACACACACCAGTATAAAGACGAGCCATTCTAATAGGACACAGCACAAACAACCTGCAGGAAAAGTGGAGATTTAGAAGCCACCGCATACAAAACAGCACAAATAAACATTTTCCCACCATAACAAGAACCAGTTTCAAGCTCAAACTCTATTGAGGCCTGCTTGTGAACTAGCACAATGAAAAGATAAAGCATGTCGCCGAAACTGTACCATAACCGATGCTCCATAACTCCCAGCCTTGCACATGCAGTTCTACTGAACCAAAAATGAAAACAAGACTAAAAGCTTAGAGGGCTGCTAATGGCCCTTAGAGGCTGCAATTCATTACATCCTACCAAACAGATGAGATAAACATACTGACAATTTAAGGGATTCATAGAACTATGCCAGTAATTCAGCTAAAAATACAGAGTTTGTCCTGAGGGTGGCGGTAAAAGAAAGGTCATGGGGTAACCTTACAGTAAATATTAGGTTTCATCTACTGAGGGTGATGAATATCCAAAGCATATTTCATGGAAATCCAGCTTTTAGTTTTCAAGACACCTCACCGTCCATCACAGAGCTAAGATAGAGGTGTTATAATAAAGGTCAGGGGATTTCTTGCCATGGCAGTTAAGTCAGAGGTAATCTAAGGTTTTCTTGACTCAAACGTGCAGGATGGACCAACCCTGCCACATCGGCATTGTTTAGATTTTGGATAGACTTTGCATTCATTTACACCATGTAAAAAAATAGTAAAAGTATAGCAGTGAGGTATAACTTCTTATGTTACAAAAGTGCAGCAAACACTGAACAGACAAAATGCATAAAAACACACACAAAAGGTCTAATCGATCAGTAACTACCAAACTTGCTGTGTCACCTTAATAATAACGGATTAAATTACATCAATTAAACTAAACCTCCCCTTTAGAAGAGAGTACATGCATCTACTGCATCTTCAACATGCACACAAAAACTGTACATTGCAAGTGTCTATCTCAGGTAATCTGACTTTACAGTGAATTTATCCAGTGGCTGATTCAAGTTCAAGTGATCTGGGCTATTCATTTGCTTGCCTGTAGGGAGTTCTGTCCTGGGAGCAGCCCTGGGATTCTCATCATAACCCTCTCTGACCTACATTCACAGTTAGTCTAGACTGACAAGCTCACAAGGTCTCGTGTGCTCTTTATGGTTGGTATTGTTACTTCACAAGTTTTCCTAGGTGGAACAAAAAAGTCCAGAAATCCTAAATAAATACAAAATAAAGTCAGCAAAGGTTTAAATGTGTGTCATACTGAATTGCAGATCTCCGTTTACAAAATCAAATTCAACAGTGTTGAGTGTGGTTGTTGCAAGATGAGGTTAAAATGAAACAGTCGTAAACAGAAAAGGGAAGAGATGATTTCATCACAGCGTAGTTGCTGCCAAACTGTTGCAAGTCATTGGATTTAGAAAGATAGGCCATGCTGAAACCAGTTACAACCAAAATGAGGGCAGTGATGTGTCACTTAAAGGGACTGTTTGTAAGAATCACAAATGCTTGTTAACAGCGACACCTGTAGCCGTTAAGTCAACGAAAGTCAGCGTCGGGCTCACACTTGTGCTCGCTCTAAATAGACATGAACGAGCATCGCTCAACACAGTGAGGTGACACACGTCAGCTAAAACCACAATATCACTCTATATTTCAGTTGCTTGGCAGTAATGTTAGCTGACCAGACGAAGGTCTCTCCATGAATCAATGCTGATCCTAGTGTTGGCTTTTCCTGCTTCAGCCTCCCGACCGCGGCCGGAGGGAGACACCGGTACCCGGTCAGAGACGATAACGTTTCTCTCTGCGTCACTTCACAAGACACGGAAAACCTCTGTTGGTCTGGAGGAGCTGCAGCAGTTTTTTCTGCACAAACGTCCACTGTACATTCACTAGATATCCTCAGAGCTACGAAGTCTTCTGCAGTGTGGAGTGTGCGTGTGAGTCTGAACAGCGTAGCCACATGCGAGCGCGCATTGGACACCGACCCGCAAATGATTTACACATTTAAGAAGTCACAAACAGTCCCTTTAATGTATGGGTGGTATAGGTAAAATGCCTCCTGGAGCAGTTCACTTGGACAAACATAGCTTACCCTTGGCAAATTATCTCACACACAAGAGTTAGTTTTGAAAACATGCTGAACTGAGCAGGTACTCACTGTCTGTTGGTCGGGCTATCGGTGACTCTGTGACAGGTGACTGCACCCTCTCCACCCTTGGCTCTGCCAGGGAAGGCAGGGGAGCACTGGGTGCAGGAGGCGGGTGGCTGCTGTTGTTCTCCACTGCACTGCTTGGCACCAAACCGTCCGGCCGTCTGAAGACAGGTATCTCTGGCCTCTTGAAGGGCCCCTCGATTGGGCTGATGAACGGGAGCTCTGGTCTTCTCTGAGGAGACTCAGGGATTCTTGAGATTGGGGTTGAGGTCAGCTGGGCATCCATCCTCTTGGGAGGAGCTGGGGGCTCGTGGGGCCGTGTTATGCTGAGCTCCCGCCTGATTGTGGAGCTGGTGGTGGAGTTGGAGGAGCTGTCCAGGGGAGTACTCCGATTGCTCAGACTGACCTCAGGCCGCTTGAGACCAAAGCGGGCGATGCCAGCACTGGGTGAGTTGTCAATCTGCTTAGAGGAGACCTCAATGGACATTTCCGTGCGGCGGGATGAGGCTGCGTCAGGGTTACGACCCCCTGATAGCTCAATGCGACTTATGCCGGTCTTTGGGGAGCGTGGATTGGAGGATTCGGATCTGGAAGAGGGGTAGTCAGAGTTGCGGGAGCTCAGGTCGTAGCTCCGCTGGCTGGATGTGGTGGAGGTGGATGAGCGGAGGGGGTTGGTGTTCCGACGAGACAGAGGCGAAGGGTGTGTGGTTGAATCTGTCTCCTCTACCTCAAACGACCGTTTCAGCGCTGGAAAACAGAACATTTGTGGTTAGACAAGAAACAGAAGGATCTCTCTGCACATAGTGATGGTGCTGGCTTTGAGTTGCAGTAACAGCATCTGTATTATACTTTACTGTATTCACTATTAAAGCATCTTATGATTATTGTGCAAAACAAAACAAAAACATCAACAAATCAGAGAACATGAGGGCCGTGATAATGATCTTTGGTGAAACAAAGCAGCAGAAGCTTTTTCATTCATTGGCATTGAACTAGGGCTGCACGGTTTTGAAAAGAAATATCTAATTGCGATTATTTTGACTGATACTGCAATTGCAATATGATTTAGGATATTAGAGGGAATGATCATTTTTACATCATTATTCTCGATTTCATTGAAGAACATATTAAAATGATTACGGTGTGATTTTTGCGGTGATCTGTACCAAACAAAGATGTTTTCCTATGTCTGTAGAATATGATGTGTAGGCCAGGACGTCTCCGCAGTACCACAATATTTTCTCAACAATATTTTTATTATGCTTTTAAACACAAACACAGACAAAACCAAAGATACACCAAGACACACTGGCCACAAGAACTAAACATCAAACTTAGATCCCTAACAAATGGTACACAGAGCACATCAAATAATCAAAGAGATGATTGTACACAATCAAATAAATATATAAAATACATTGACAGTGATGCAACATCAAAACATTTTAAGAAAAATACGAATACAAAACTAAATAAATTAGTCAGTAAATAAATATCTCGCCTTACGACCCAAAAATATCACTTTGCGAATTTTCAATATTGCAAATCTATCAGACCCTTTTAGTACAATATTTGTAGGGGTTCTACCAGCATATTTAAAGAAGGGTTTCCAAGTCTTAAAGAAATCACCTGTTTTACATTTAAATCTGTATGTTAGATATTCCATTGGTATTAGATCAAATATCAGTTTATGCCACCCCACAATTGTTGGTGGTTTATCATCGATTCATCCAAGCAATATATTTTTCCGGGCAGCAGCACCATAATATTTAATTTAAATATGGTAAAAAGGTAAAAATATTGTGTCCTCCTTGCAATATTTTTAAAGGCTAAATGTATGTCAAAATACCATTTTTAAATTCATTAATTAATAAATTGTAAACTTTTTTTCTTGTAAAGTTATGACTTTATTCTCGTAATATTCCAACTTTTATTGTAATAAAGTTAGGACTTTATTCTCGTATTACAACTTTTTTCTCGTAAGGTTATGACTTTATTCTCATAACATTACTTTATTCTCATAACATTACGACTTTATTCTCATATTACGACTTTATTCTCATAATATTATGACTTTATTCTCCAAATATTATGACTTTATTCTCATAATACTACGACTTTTACTCTCATTAAATTACGACTTTATTCTCCAGATGACTTTATTCTCATAATATTACGACTTTTACTCATTAAATTATGACTTTATTCTCCAAATATGACTTTATTCTCATATTACGACTTTTACTCTCATTAAATTACGACTTTATTCTCCAAATATTATGACTTTATTCTCATATTACGACTTTTACTCTCATTAAATTACGACTTTATTCTCCAAATATTATGACTTTATTCTCATATTACGACTTTATTCTCATAATATTATGACTTAATTCTCATAATATTATGACTTTATTCTCCAAATATTATGACTTTATTCTCATAATATTACGACTTTATTCTCATAATATTACGACTTTATTCTCATAATATTACGACTTTATTCTCATAATATTATGACTTCATTCTCATAATATGACTTTATTCTCCAAATATAATTACTTTATTCTCATAATACTACGACTTTTACTCTCATTAAATTACTTTATTCTCCAAATATTATGACTTTATTCTCATAATATTACGACTTTTACTCATTAAATTACGACTTTATTCTCCAAATATTATGACTTTATTCTCATAATATTACGACTTTTACTCTCATTAAATTACTTTATTCTCCAAATATTATGACTTTATTCTCATAATATTACGACTTTTACTCTCATTAAATTATGACTTTATTCTCCAAATATTATGACTTTATTCTCATAATATTACGACTTTTACTCTCATTAAATTACGACTTTATTCTCCAAATATTATGACTTTATTCTCATAATATTACGACTTTTACTCTCATTAAATTACGACTTTATTCTCCAAATATTATGACTTTATTCTCATAATATTACGACTTTTACTCTCATTAAATTATGACTTTATTCTCCAAATATTATGACTTTATTCTCATAATATTACGACTTTTACTCTCATTAAATTACGACTTTATTCTCCAAATATTATGACTTTATTCTCATAATAATATGACTTTATTCTCATAATATTATGACTTTATTCTCATAATATTATGACTTTATTCTCATAATATGACTTTATTCTCATAATATTATGACTTTATTCTCCAAATATTATGACTTTATTCTCATAATAATATGACTTTATTCTCATAATATTATGACTTTATTCTCATAATATTATGACTTTATTCTCATAATATGACTTTATTCTCATAATATTATGACTTTATTCTCCAAATATAATGACTTTATTCTCATAATAATATGACTTTATTCTCATAATATTATGACTTTATTCTCATAATAATATTACGACTTTTACTCTCATTAAATTACGACTTTATTCTCCAAATATTATGACTTTATTCTCATAATAATATGACTTTATTCTCCAAATATAATGACTTTATTCTCCAAATCTCAGATTATTTTTTTTCCTAATGCTCCATCGTACCAAGGCCTGGAAGGTGGAGAGTCAGAGACTAATGTAGTCGCCATCATTTAACACACAGCTGGAGCTAAAACATGCTAATGCTAATCTTACCGGATTTGACCCGCTTCACATATCTCGATAGCATGACGTTTATAATCTCTAACTCACTCACTTACAAGAAGATTATTCCTCTATTCACACCGAGGAAGGGTTGATAATAATGTCGGGTTAAAACACAACTACTTACAAACGAAAATAAAGTGTCTTTTTAATCCTCTGGCGAAGGTTTAATGAAATTAGACGGAATATCTTTACTAACTACGTACCGGACAATCTGCACACCTGTTGACATGACAACTAATAATGTGTTGGTTACGAACGAGCCGGTTCAAAGAGCCGGCTCTTTTAAGTGAACGATAAGAGCAGGCTCCCGTCCGAGAGACGTTTTTTTTTTTTTTTTGCTTTAATTCATTAAATTAAAAGATATTATACATATTTTTATAGTATTTTTTTCATATTTTCATTACAATTTTTTTTCTATCTAGCTTTCATTTAAATTCAAATATTGTAAAAAATTTTTTAGTATGTATTCATATTTTCATTACAATTTTCTTCTATCTAGCTTTCATTTAAATTCAAATATTGTACATATTTTTTTTAGTATGTATTCATATTTTCATTGCAATTTTCTTCTATACAGCTTTCATTTTAATTCAGATATTGTACATATTTTTATAGTATTCTTTCATATTTTCATTACAATTTTCTTCTATCTAGCTTTCCTTTTAATTCAGATATTGTACATATTATTTTATAGTATTTTTTTATTTTTATTGTAATTTTCTTCTATACAGCTTTCATTTTAATTCAGATATTGTACATATTATTTTATAGCATTTTTGTATTTTATTGTAATTTTCTTCTATACAGCTTTCATTTTAATTCAGATATTGTACATATTTTTATAGTATTTTTTCATATTTTCATTACAATTTTCTTCTATCTAGCTTTCCTTTTAATTCAGATATTGTACATATTATTTTATAGTATTTTTGTATTTTTATTGTAATTTTCTTCTATCTCGCTTTCATTTTAATTCAGATATTATACATATTTTTATAGTATTTTTTCATATTTTCATTACAATTTTCTCCTATCTAGCTTTCATTTTAATTCAGATATTGTACATATTTTTTTTGTATTTTTTCATATTTTCATTGCAATTTTCTTCCATCTAGCCTTTCATTTTAATTCAGATGTTGTACATATTTTTAAATTAATTCAAGGCAGAATGATAGAACGATCTCCGCGCCACGGGCACTTCATGCACTGACTGTGACTGAATGTTGTGTTAATGACGTCCGTGCAATCAATAAGGTGATGACAGACAAGGATCATACCATCAAGCAGGGAGTGGCGGTGCGCTGGCGGTCTACAGGTACAGAGCAGGAGGGAGAGGAGGAGAGAAAGAGAGAGAGAGGAGTGCGGTGCGCAAATAGCAGACAAGATGACTGACAGTCGGAAACGAAGCAGCATGTAAAATTATGGTATTCAGGAAATTATAAGGTTTAGTATAATTATATTTAATAATTTAGGTGATATATGTGCACACACACTAATCAAAAATCAAAACAGCGCTAAATTTGGCTGAATTATAAAAGGCAGAAGTGGTAAAACAAAGAGCCGTTTGGGAGCCGAAAGAGCCGGTTGTTCTTGGTGAGTTGAGCCAAATGATCTGGCTCCCTAAAAAGAGCCGTAATTCCCATCACTAATGACAACTAACGATCTCACGAGCGGTCTAAATCTTCTTCTTCTTCGTTGGTGTTTAATTTTGGTTGGCAAACCAGCTTGGAGGTGCATTACCGCCGCCTACTGGTATGGAGTGTGGATCAGTAGATTGGCAGGAAATAAAATAAAATAAAATAAAATAAAATAAAATAAAATAAAATAAAATAAAATAAAATAAAATAAAATAAAATAAAATAAAATAAAATAAAATAAAATAAAATAAAATAAAATAAAATAAAATAAAATAAAATAAAATAAAATAAAATAAAATAAAATAAAATAAAATAAAATAAAATAAAATAAAATAAAATAAAATAAAATAAAATAAAATTAAATTAAATTAAATTAAATTAAATTAAAGCAAATAAAATTAAAATAATAAAATAATAATAAAATAAAAAAAAACACAGGACGTGGTGTTAAAATCTGTCCCTCGTGCCAATAGGTGGTGAGCACTTCCACGAAATTCACCTTGTTGTTTGGAGTGGTTGACAAGTGACAGGTGGGGGTTCTCAGAGTTTGTGGGAGGGTTGCCTGGGTTGTGACATTTCAGGACAATTGGGCACAGGACGCATCATCAGTAGTGTACCCTTGTATCATCAGATGTTTCGGCCTTTTAACACTATACACCCTCCACAAAGGCGGCCAGCTGCAAGGTGATCAATCCTCAGCTTGTGTACTGTGCTCAACTGTCCCGAAATTCACCTTGCTGCTGGGAATGGCAGACGGCTGTAAGGCTGACAGGTGGGGGTTCTCCAGTGGGTTATGCTGATGTATTTGGAGCCCTGCCCGGATCATTCCGCTTGAGACAAATCCACTGGCTGTTTCTTTCAGCCGCTTCTGAGATTGCTGTGATGGCAAATAAATAAAATAAAATAAAATAAAATAAAATAAAATAAAATAAAAATAATTATTAGTTAGAAGATTGTGTACGTTTTCTAGTATTGTAATTGTAATATTTCCATCATTTAGTCCTAATATTAATTCCCTTCTTTCTTCGTCATACCTGTTGCACTCTATAAGAACATGCTTGACCATTTATGGTTTATTGCAGTGTTTACATAGTCCAGTTGGGTGCTTGCCTATTCTATAGAGTGTTTGGTTTAATCCTGTATGTCCTATTCTCAGATAGTTAATGACCATCTCTTCCCTTAGGCTTCTGCTCCGTATTCCACCAACTCCTACATGTTTTTAAATACTATACAGATGTCTCTAATTGATCGCGTGGCCACAGGCCTTCTTCCTCTTTTTGTTCTTCGTTGGACTTTTATAGCGGTTGGCAAACAACTTTATGGTGCATTACCGCCACCAAATGGACTGGAGTGTGGATCAGGCTTCTAACTACTCACTAGTATTACTAATAAAGAAAATGAAAACAATAATAATAACAATAATAATAATAATAATAATAATAATAATAATAATAATAATAATAAAATTAAATAATAATAATAATAATAATACAATCAATTGAAACAATAATAATAATAATAATAATAATAATAATAATAATAATAATAATAATAATACAATAAATTGAAATAATAAAAAAATATATATATATATATAAAAAATACAACAAAAAAGCCTATAGCTTGTGTTTTTATACTATTTGGCTTTGTATATGGTTATAGTTCACAGTAAACGGTTATTATGGAATTTTTGCCCAATAATGCCGAAAATATTCTGCCTACTGCAGGTTTAAGGTGCAAATATAAATATAAGGATCTAATATATAATAATATTCCATCACCAGCCTTTTGTTTTACTTGTTATTGTTGTCTTATAAATGCTTTTTCTCTGGCCACGGTGAGCTCCATGTCAGATGTGAGGTCGACACCAGAGCAGCTACGAGCCCCGGAGCAACACAACCTCCGTCCCAGATAAACAGCCGAGCCCGCGCAGGCGTCTGGCCTGCTTCAGGACTGACGGGCCAAGCACCAGCATGGGAGAAGACCCTCTTCCTGGAACTCACTGTTTTCACATCCTTGATGTGTTTCAGCAGGTTTTTTGTGTCTGATATCAGAGGGTCTGCTGAGAGAAGCAGGCAGCTGATGGTTCACAGTATATCCAGTGGGTGCAAACGTGAAACACTGGTTTAACAATGACGTCTGAATTACAGGTCAACCAATCTTGAATGAGCACACTGTAAGTCGCTCACAATAAATCCTTCTATATCTGCAGCCACACTGTATCCCACACACATTCACTTTAACTGCATAATCAGTCACATTCATTGCATTTTGCTCTTTGTACAGCACCTGGTGTGATGTGTCCTCAAATGTTTGTTGTTGATTTGCCTCAGTGAGTCCTCTGGAGTACAGAATACCATAAAAATAAATTCCTGTGTGTTAACTATATGTGGCAATTTTGGCACTTCTTTATGACACCACTGAGAATGACGGGAAAAAAATAGAGACAGGCAAAGACAACAACAAAACAACATTGTGACTTAGATTCAAACTCTGATTGTATAGTGTGCATCTCCACCGCCACAGATAGTTTTATCCGTCTGACACTAAGCTCTTTGTGTTGCTCACATGGAATAATGTAATTTCATTTGAGAAAACTGGCTTTGAGTTTTTCTTGGAAAAAGGGGTTGTCTGTGCGCTCTGTTCTTCTTTAAATAGAATTTTTTAAAAAAGCACAAGAACGACACACAAGTCACAATGAAGTTAGATGTAAAATCCATTGGATGCAGCGGTCAAAGCTGCACGGATTAGGACAGGAAATGAACCACAAACGGAGCAGCTAATTTACTGTTCCTCCATCCGGCCTTCGCTGTTCATGAAGTGTGATGCTCGGCTTTTAAGGCCAAAAGCTTGAGGCCATATAATATGCAAAAGCGTATTCAAAGTGCCACAGACCACTTAAGACTGTGTTTGACTGTGCTTCTGATATAATGACCTCTTTGCCTGCTAACTGTGTGGTGTGTGTGTGTGTGTGTGTGTGTGTGTGTGTGTGTGTGTGTGTGTGTGTGCCGGCTCTGTGGTGACAGAAGAGTCCAACACAGTGAAGTCCTCACAGACACAGTGGAGACAGAGGCCCTGTCAGTTATGTTTCCATCTCTCTCTCCCTCTCTCTATGTACTGTATGTGTGTGTTTAAACACAGCTGTAGAGTAAAGCAAACACAGCCTGGTCGGCCCCGCTTGGAGCCAAACTCTCCGCCGCTGTTAACGTCATATACCGCTCTGCATCCTGGGATCTGTGTTAATGAAGGTAGATGGGGAGGTCACACATTAACCCTCTGAGACCCGCAATAGACCCGATATTGTCTCTTTTTAGGGGTATCCAGGGGGTCTTTAGGGGGAGATAGCAGGTCAACAGTAGATGTCACATAGAAGTGGTGTACATCATCTGAAAGCTGGGAACTTGAAGATTAATTTGAGATGCAGCTCAGTACTGTGTGTCAAATTAATCATTTAAAATGAATTGTAGAATGGATTTAGAACATTATAATAGAAGTATATGATGGTCATCCCCATGCTCAATTATGTAGAATAAATTGTTGCAGCAATTTTTGGGTTGATACCATTTGTTACACAGATTTGGTGCTAAATTTAACCATTTTTTACCACTTGAGAATTGATAAAAATGATAAATAATCCCTCCAAAATACCAAATTAAGACACCAAGACTTTGAGGAACACCATAGAAAAAGCCATGCTGTGATTTGGGATCAAAAACTTTTGACATTTGGAGATTTCTGCAAGAATTGTAGTTTTGGCGATTGGATGGCGAGCACTTCTGTTGTGTAAACTGCTCAGAAACCTCCTTATTGTCAATCTAGCTAGGAAAGCCATCCATCCTCTGAATGCTCTAGGTCTCTAGTTTGTGGCTGTATAGTTTCATGAGGCTGTGATTATCCTAGAGGTCAACACAGGTCATTTTATACAAGGAGGTCAAGTTTAAAAAAAATGGTCTCACTACAATGAAATGTCTCCTATGGGGACTAACATCATCACACATGAATACAGTTGGGCTCATTGGATCCACAAGAGTCTCTTTACAGCATGTGATTATCATAAAGTGGGCATGTCTGTAAAGGGGAGACTCGTGGGTACCCATAGAACCCATTTTCATTCACATATCTTGAGGTCAGAGGTCAAGGGACCCCTTCGAAAATGACCATGCCAGTTGTTCCACGCCAAAATTTAGCCCAACTTGAAGCGTTATTTAGCCTCTTGAACTACTGAAACTGAACCTACTGGAGCCTCTGAGAGACAGTAAAGTCAGTCTGGAATGGGATCATTGAGGGTCATGTTGTGTATGTGTGTGTGTGTGTGTGTGTGTGTGTGTGTGTGTGTGTGTGTGTGTGTGTGTGTGTGTGTGTGCGTGTGTGTGTAACATCTAGAATAAAACCATTTGATGTTTCCAGCTGCTGCTGCTTCTCTGAGGCGATAGCACTGATCACAGCCCTTCCAACCGCGCTGAGATAATACTAATGAGCACCAATGTGAACCAAATGTCAACATTAGTCCTCTCTCTCTCTGTTTGCTCTCCCAACTGCTCATTTAACCTGGAATTGAAACCCCATTAATCTTGAACTTTTCATTCCCAGCGTTATACTGTAAACTTGCTAGCGGACTGAACGGCCAAATAAGGAAGACACTGCAGCCAAGCATGATGTTTTTCAACTAACATGCTATGAAACATGATTAAACTGCCAAAGAAAAAAAAAGAAATCACATGATGATGCTACTCTGTTCTCCAGTGTAGCATGTAGTGGATGAGCACCACATGGACATTCTCTACGCCTCTCTGAGCGTGACAGTAGATGAGCTGGACGAGTCAACGAGATGTAGTGCTGCCCTTTTGCCTACAGTTGTGGAAGGAAACTGAGGATCGCTACAGTAAAACCAGGAATTATGTCCAACTGCTAACTAAACTAACTGACTACTCTCACAAGTAACAACAAATTAGGGCTGTCAATCGATTTAAATATTGAATCATGATTAATCCCAAATTAATCACACATTTTTTATCTGTTCAAAATGAACCTTAAAGGGAGATTTGTCAAGTATTTAATCCTCTTATCAACATGGGAGTGGGCAAATATGCTGCTTTATGCACATGCACGCATATATTTATTATTCTAAATGAATTAACAACACAAAACAATGACAGACATTGTCCAGAAACCCTCACAGGTACTGCATTTAGCATAAAACAATATGCTCAAATCATAACATGGCAAACTGCAGCCCAACAGGCAACAACAGCTGTCAGTGTGTCAGTGTGCTGACTTGACTATGACTTGCCCCAAACTGCATGTGATTATCATAAAGTGGGCATGTCTGTAAAGGGGAGACTCGTGGGTACCCATAGAACCCATTTACATTCACACATCTGGAGGTCAGAGGTCAAGGGACCCCTTTGAAAATGGCCGGGACAGTTTTTCCTCGCCAAAATTAAAAGTTTGGAGCGTTATTTAACCTCCTTTGCGGCAAGCTGGTAATGACATGGTTGGCACCGATGGATTCCTTAGGTTTTCTAGTTTCATAAATATTGTTAATAGTGAATATAGAGTATATATAGTAGTGTATATATAGAATATATACTATTTCATAAGTATCTTCAGTCTAGCTTTAAAACTGAGCCCGCTACAACCTAAAAATCGCAAGTCGCGTTAATGTGTTACAGAAAGTAGTGGCGTTAAAACAATTAACAGCCCGACAACAAATAATTCATATTCTGGTATATTACGCTTAAGATTTTCGCGAAATTTCACGTTTTTCCTCTATAGACCTTTTCAAACTTGACATCCATGATTGGGCACTTTTGTATTTCCTGTTGCAACGTTTGTTGATGCAGTAGACTGACAGGAAGTAAACTTGGACCAAATACTAAGGTTTCGGACGTACTAAAATATCTCACATACTGTGTTAGCGTACTAAATAGCATGTTAGTATGGAATTTTCAGACGCAACCTGCAGGACTAGGATTGAAGTAAGAAATGTTTGCAATAAGGCCGGTTAAACATGTTGAGCACTCACAAGTGAAGTCCGTCACGCTCATACGCTCTCTGAACGAAGGTCGTGCAGTTAACCACAGCAGCCTAAAAAGGCTGTGCATGTCAAAATATGCTTTGAACCGCTGGAATAAGAGCATTTGGCCCTTAAATATAGTCTTAAAGTCCAACTCTTTTTCCTGGAGGTGTCTATTACAGTTGTCAATTCCCTGCAGAAAAAAAAACACTACGTACAAAAGAAAATCTGTCATCACAGGCTATTTATTTTTAGCCGTATAGCACGGAGCCTGTTGATAAGTCTGGGGTCTTGCCCGGGGGGTTGGCATCGGTGCAGGTTTCACTCCACGTGTCCAACGGGGAGGAAAAACAGCAAGGAGTAACTTTAAAGCCTAACAAAGACCTGCTGTGTTCGCTCCACCTCAGAGTGACCCTCGGTGCTTCCCAGCAGCTCCGATGCTGTTGGCGTCATTAGCAGGAAACCTGTCCTAGCTGGCGAGCATAGAGCGTCCTGATAACGCCGATAAGGACGGAGACTCCTATCATCAGCCTCCGTCAGGAGACACTTCCTCCCTCCGACTCTACAAGCTCCATCTACGAGGCTCCTCGTGGCATTTTGTCACAAGACTGACCTCAAACTTTAATGGTTGAAGATCAACAGCACATTAACCCCCGTACCTCCCGCTCTTTGGCAAAAAGAAAATATTTATACCAAAGCTCCTTAATAGCACAGTTTCAGAGTATTATGGGTTACACAGAGCACCAACTTACTTAACAGAGTTCCTGAATAAAATCCAAAACCACAGCTAAGTGGCAGTTGGCTTATAATAACAGTTTTCATTTTAAATGGCCTTTTAGATCCTTCCATGATCCCTCGTCAGATTACTCACCGTCACCATGAAGGACTTCTGTCCTAAAACAAAGTGGGTGCCCTAATTTAGATTGTTAAGTATATGATTAAAGAGCATGTGTAGCGGCAACCTGGTTGCGAACTGGAATAACACGTTTTTAAAATGTTTCATGTGGTCTTTTGTATAAATGATGATTAAAAAGCACAAATATGAAACACAAGCAGCACTAAACTGGGATAATGAAGGTGTTCTATCTGTAATCTTGAATACTTTATATTGTACTCAACACCTTACGTCCTTAACCTGGTGATTACATGTTGAACTTGATCCTATCATTGACTGTCAAAACGTGTGTTGTCGTGCTGGGTTGGTGAGTGCCATGCAGATCTGTGAAGAGAGGCCCGGCTGTGCTCAGATCTACTCCTCCGCTGCCTACCCCGACATTTTCACCAACCACAGAAATCTACTCCTGTGGAATTTCCTCTCACTGGACCAGTGAATGCCCTTAACATACAGCCGAGGGATACAGAGAGAAAGAGAGGAAACCAAATGAAAGAAAAGAGACGAGTAGCAGTGGCGGTGTTCGGGTATACCGTTGCTTGACTTAATGTTTAATATTTCATTTGGGTGGGAAACACAAGACAATAGAGCTCTTTTAGCTGTAAAAAGTGACACAGTATGATTGTGTGTTCGTTCTGCTGAGCGGAAAAAGCCCAGTGGCCCGGTCAATGATCTGTGTCAGTCTGTGAGGTTGAAGTCACAGCTGAGGTCATCAGCCTCACGGGCAAAGAAAATCCTGTCCTCTGTCTCTCTCCGCCTCTCACTGGCGTCATCAGATAAAGAGCATGACAGAGTGAATCACAGTGACATGGCAAATAGTCACATGAAAAAACATCCGACGTTCATTCACAAATTAATAGATTACAGTGGCTCGCACAAATGAGCGTCATCAGTGTTTCCTGTGGTGCTTGTTAAGAGCTCTAAAGCACGCACTCCATTCACAACACTCAAATAACTCATCGAGATGTAATCAGATGACAGACATATCTGTGAGCAGTGAGGTTTGTCAGCATATCGATGCTCTATAGTGTGGGAGATTCATTAGAAAATATTCACACCGTGCACTTATATATGCAAGTAATCATATGAAACTTGAAAACCTGAGGTTTCCATCGGTATCAACCATGTCATGGTGGCTTCTCGGGAAGGAGGCTAAATAAGGCTCCAAACTTACGCTCAATTTTGGTGAGGAAAAACTGGCATGGTCATTTCCAAAGGGGTCCCTTGACCTCTGACCTCTAGATATGTGAATGAAAATGGGTTCTATGGGTACCCATGAGTCTCCCCTTTACAGACATGCCCACTTTATGATAATCACATGCTTTAAAGAGACTCTTGTGGATCCAATGAGCCGAACTGTATTCATGTGTGATGATGTTAGTCCCCATAGGAGACATTTCATTGTAGTGAGACCATTTTTTTTAAACTTGACCTCCCTGTATAAAATGACCTGTGGTGACCTCTAGGATAATCACAGCCTCATGAAACTATACAGCCACAAACTACAGACCTAGAGTATTCAGATGATGGATGGCTTTTCCTAGCTAGATTGACAATAAGGGGGTTTCTGAGCAGTTTTACACAACAGAAGTGCTCGCCATCCAATCGCCGAAAAAATACAATTCTTGCAGAAATCTCCAAATGTCAAAAGTTTTTGATCCCAAATCACAGCATGTCTTTTTCTATGGTGTTCCTCAAGGTCTTGGTGTCTTAATGTGGTACTTTGGATGGATTATTGATCATTTTTATCAATTCTCCAGTGGGAAAAAATGGTTAAATTTAGCACCAAATCTGTGTAACAAATGGTATCAACCCAAAAACTGCTGCAACAACTTATGAGACATAATAGAGCATGGGGATGACCATCATATACTTCTATCATCATGTTCTAAACCCTTATACACTTTCACAATTCATTTCAAATAAATAGAGAGTCATTACTGACTCAGTCATTTCCACTATAAACAGCAACATCAGTCCAAAGTTTGCTAACATCAGCCGCCATAAGCTACTAGTCATACCAGACCAAGTAAGGCTGTAATAAAAACCACTGAGTGTTTTATTGCTTCTGAATTTAATGTCTCATTCGTGAGAGGAAAACTGTTATTTCTTCTTCCCAAAGTTACATAATCTTAAATTTAAGATGAGCTGTCATAAAAGCTAGTTGACTAAAAAGTACAAACTGTTTTTTGGGAGGACGTCTCTGAGTGATGTTTACGTGATTATAATATGGACACAGTGAAAAGGCCGATGTGGCATCATTATAGTAACCATGTTCATATGAGTGAGTTTATTTATATCAATGCTTTTTACAGACTTATATGAGCAACAATGACTGGAGCTCCTCTCGACTGCAGAATGCCCTGTGATTATCGCCTTTTCCAAAGTAATTTAATTAAATATTTTATAATGTCTAATCTTGTGCAAGTGAAGTTTTTTGATTTTAAAATGTGTTCAAATAAAAAGCACGCAAGAACTTTATAGAGGACCTACATATTATGCTAATTTTCAGGTGCATGCTTGTATTTTGGATTTCTACTAGAACATGTTTACATACTTTCATGTTCAAAAAACGCTTCATTCTTCTCATGTGATTGGTCAACCGAACCAAACCCCTCGGACTCCTCTCCAGCTCCGCTTTAACTAACTTTGTTTGAGGGCGAGCCAAACTAGCCGCTATAGGCAGGTATTATGCAAATGTGTTACTTGGTGACATCACCACGTTACGGAGGAAAAGGCGGGACTTCAAGCGAGGCGTTTCAGGCAGTTCAGGAGCAGTGTTTCTGTGGGGGAGAGTAAAGCTTTGTTTATACTCGAGCGAGACGCCGTGGTGCAAGGGCCTTCGTAGATGGCGCTCGCACTACGAGCATGCACAGAGACGTGTTGCGTGTTGCGTGTTGCAATATGCTCCAACCGCCAGGAGGCGTACAAACAAAATATTCTGTGGATAAGCAAGAAGTCAACGAGTGTTACCAGAGAGGAAAGTAGGCTGTCTGGCAACAGTTGTAAACTCCAACGTACATACCCCCAAACATCTCATTTGTGTACTGTAATTATTAGTCACTTAACTCCAAGTCTAAATATCTTTCCGTCTCTCGGTGCTTCCCCTCGGGTCGCCACTCTTTCCATGAGACCTTTTTTTTTTAGCTTTTACAAAACGATCTCTCAGATTCTTTCACAGCCTGCAGCAGAAAGCCTCTTCTTTCTCCAGTGAGTTGCCTGTTTCTCTCCAAGTAGTTAATGTCATGTGACTGTCCCTGTGGTCATGTGACTCTCCCTGTGGTCTCTCAATGAACAGTTGTAGAGATGTCTGTCCAGGTGAAGCACCAGGCTTGACTCCCTTTGGCGTGGACTTTGGGTTTTGTAACTTTGCAGAGCTTTTACATGCACAAAAACAACTATACAACACACTAAAGGAAAAGGGGAAAAAGCACAATAGGTCCTCTTTAAATTAATTCACTTTCCAGCCCTGATTCTTATCGACGTGTTGGCTCACACTGTGCCACGCTGTGGCCCATACATCACGGTGCATGGTGGTGACACAAAGGTATTACCACCCACTCAGCCCAACCAGGAGCAACACACACCGCTGACAATCACAACAGTGGTCCATTATGTCGGTGTTACACATGAGCGAGGGAGGGCTGTCTAAAAGCGTGACTTCGAGCCACTTTTTTCGCCCCTGATGACTCTCCTTTCGGAACGCCACTTATCTTTCTGCTCGGTTGCACTGTGTAAGCCGGTGGTTTAAAGACCTATAAGGACAGAGGCAGAAAGAGATTCACAATACATACCACGAGCAAACTGGTGTTGACAGAGGAGCAGCTCCGGACAAGTGCGGATGCGTTCCTAATGGCTATGTGTTTGTGAGAGACAGGAGACAGATAGTCGGATAGACAGGACAGGTTGGGGGGAGAAGTGTTGGCCTGTCAACCCCCCATCCCTCCTCGCATCCAGGCCGAGGGGAGAGGGGGCTGAGGACGGACGAGCTGCTGAGAGAGGAAAAAGGGGGAAGCACAGCCGTTGGACGAAGAGGTGGAGGAGGAGGAGGAGGAGGAGGAAGAGGAGGAGGAGGAAGAGTGGGAGGAGAGGGATGACAGGGGGGAATCTGTGGATGAAAAGGAAGAGGGGGGGAGGTGTGCCAGGTGTTCCCCTCACAGCTGTATGGTCAGTTGCTGTCTCCTGAGAGCTCTACATGGCCTCTCTGTCATGCAGGTTGCCCTTAAGAGAGGCTAAATCAGTTCCACACTTTCTTCTCACATCTCACAACAAACTCCACAAAAGTTAAAGAGCTGTAAAAAACATTTTTAGCACGATTTCCCTTTCAAAACACAGCAGCTCACCGCAGACGTCAACGAAACCCTTCACACTCTCCGTTTTCTCTCCCCTAGATCCGCTCGGTGCCAATCAAACATGTGGAAACCATCTATAGTGTCCTCACGGCAGGGTTAAAGAGCCCCTCGCTCCACGGGGAGTGACAAGAAGAAGAAGGAGAAGAAGAAGAAGAAGAAGAAAAGAGGTGGAGCAGCAGAGAAACTAACCTTCAAAGTCTGATATGATCCCTTCCAAGTGAGCGTTGACAGTGGAATCAGACATTTTGGGGAGCAAGTGCGTATGTGCGGGTGTGAATAACGCGAGAGAGGGAGCAGGGTTCCCTTTCCCCAGCAAGGAAAAGTCTTCCAGAGGCGCAGTCCCGCTTTTAAACAAATCCCAAATTAGGAGCCCGTGCAAGAGAGAAGAGGGGAGGGGGAGAAAAAAAAAGAAGAGTTGAGCAACTCACTGATCCAAACCTCCTCTCTCTCTCTCTCTCGCTCTCTCTCTCTCTCTATCTCTGCTCTCTTTCTTAAAGCAGCAACTTATTTTTCTTCTTCTCCTCCTTCTCAACTTCCAGAGTTTGGAATGAGCCAGCGATGACAACCCCCCACCCTCCCTCTCTCTCTCTCTCTCTCTCTCCTTCTCCTTCCCTCTCTCTCTCTCACAGTCTTCCCTCCCTCCCCCCTTCTCTCCTTCCCTCCATACCTCCCTCCCCTTCAGACTGGCTCCTTTCTGTGAAAGCTCTCATTTTTGACTGGGCTGGACAAATTTTACACATGCTACATTCACTTCCTGGAGGCTCGATCACATGACTAACACACAGATGGCTACTGCTGAGATTGATTCTGGCAACACCAGCATCCTAACAGCACAAAAGAGCACTTACTTAAAAGCTGCAGTGGGTAGAAACGGAGCAAATATGATTTTAAAAAAGTTATTTTTATAAAACGGTCACTATATCCTGACAGTAGTGCATGAGGCCGGTGAAAAAAACTCATGTTCCTCTCGTGTCCTCCAGTGCTCCTAACGGCATCTGCAAGATTTCACCGACCAATCAGAGCCGAGCTGGAGCCTTGCCGTCTCTGAGCAGCTGTCAATCACTCGCAAACTCCGATCAAACGGTCAAACTAGGCAGCGCTGATCAAATATGACTCAATATTCTGTTACTGTAATGCCTATTTCTCTCCTCAAATGTTCTCAGAAACATCTTGTAGTGTACTGTTTAGCTGGAAAATTAGAAAGTTTGTGACCCGGCTGCCATGTTCAGATCAAGTTAGAGAAAATACCAAGCACCGCCCACCAGCTGGAGCACAGCCAATAGGAACGCTCTCTCTCTGAAATGACCTGTGATTGGTCAAAGTCTCCCGTCAGATTTTTTAAAGTCTGAAAACAGAGCCATGAGGAGGTGCAGAAGTCTAGTTTTTTGTCTAATGATGCCAAAATGTTTTGCCTACTGAAGCTTTAAAGTCACCATTCATTCTTACCGTATAGTGGACGGAGTGAGAAGTCACAGTAGATAGATAAATAAATCCAGAGTAGAGACAGAATCACACTATATGGACTAATATGATCAGGACAGGCTCACGCAGGCGGTTAGTAGATCGTCTGACATGCTCAGTCGCTCTGGAGGCAGACATCAATAAATAAGTAGCCTAATGACTTAATGACCATGTGAATGAGCCTCTGTGTGTGGAGGACGGAGGAGGGACGGAGGAGGGACGGAGGAGGGACGGAGGACAGGGGCGTTGGTCAGCGTGTATGTATGTGCTTGGGAGAAAGAAGTAGGAAGGATGTAGCAGTTGGGGGGGTATGTGTGTGTGTTTGTATTAGGGCTGTCAAAGTTAGCGCGATAATAACACGTTAACGCATATTCATTTTAACGCCATTCATTTCTTTAACGCATTAACACAACTTGCGATTTTTTAGGTTGTAACGGGCTCAGTTTTAAACCTAGAGCAAAATTTTGACGAAGAAAAACTGTCATGGCCATTTTTAAAGAGGTCCCTTGACCTCTGACCTCTAGATCAGTGAATGTAAATGGGTTCTATGGGTACCCACGAGTCTCCCCTTTACAGACATGCCCACTTTATGATAATCACATGCAGTTTGGGGCAAGTCATAGTCAAGTCAGCACACTGACACACTGACAGCTGTTGTTGCCTGTTGGGCTGCAGTTTGCCATGTTATGATTGGAGCATATTGTTTTATACTAAATGCAGTACCTGTGAGGGTTTCTGGACAATATCTGTCATTGTTTGTGTTGTTAATTGATTTCCAATAATAAATATATCCATACATTTGCATAAAGCAGCATATTTGCCCACTCCCATGTTGATAAGAGGATTAAATACTTGACAAATCTCACTTTAAGGTACATTTACACTATAGACAATCATGCGATTAATCACAATTAAAAATTCTAATCGATTGACGGCCCTAGTTTGTATTTGTGTATGTTTCTGTGTCTGGATGTGTGTAGTTGTCCTCTGGATTGTCTTGGTAAAGACGATGATGCACAAGCACTTCTTGTTTCCAAATCTATTCTGACCAAAACATAAAAAACACTGCCTCAACAGTAACCGTTGGAGTAAAGTCACTTCCATTCTCACTCTCTGAGAAACTGGAGTTACCCAGCAGTCCGACAGACAGCGAGAAGTTGCCCCGAGGCAACAAAGAAAAAAGCATATTCAACTTTTACCAGCCACAGGCCGATAGCGCTGAACCACTGGTGCTGGCCTCCTCGCCAAAAATGAACCATTTAGTAGTGAGCGGACATTACACACTAACAGTAGTGTGTGTGTTAGGAGACTCTCTCTTTTCAAACTGCTTCCAAAATAAGGGCAGCTCTGAGAGACAACAACAGAGGAGAAGATACATAGATACATAGAGATGATAGGAAGTTGAGAGATATTGAAAATAATTTGGATTTGAGCTGTAATACATTTTTCCGTCTTTAAAGGGACAG
Source organism: Sebastes fasciatus (assembly GCF_043250625.1). Taxonomy (NCBI): domain Eukaryota; kingdom Metazoa; phylum Chordata; class Actinopteri; order Perciformes; family Sebastidae; genus Sebastes; species Sebastes fasciatus. The sequence continues at coordinate 30,971,192 of NC_133807.1, read as the reverse complement.
AAAAAAAAATCCCATGTTTGATATATCATAAAGTGTTTGCATACCTCCAATTTGTTGCTTACATTGGAATAAAAGTTTTCTTTTTCTGTTGATTTAGGCATGTTTACCGATCATAAACACAGATGTGCGCTGGTGCACTAACACAGCTTTCAAAAAACAAATACGAGGCTTTACTGTACCAAAACCTGCAATCTGAGCTAAATATTACACCACATTTCCCTCTGCAATTGAACCGTGCAGACTACGTAACCCACAATATGAGCGAGAAAACTCTCTAATCAACACTAAATATTCCTGGATGACATGTGACAGGAGATTTTAAAAGCCAGGAACACAGAGCAGACTTGTTTCCTCGAGGTATGAACCCAACACGACACTGTGTCATCTTCTCCAGCAGGGGTCAGTGTTGCTCCTATAAATAAAAACCTGTTGCTATGGGCAACATTGTGTCGTCAGTGTCTACCAGCATACAGTAATGTGATCTGGAAATAGATAAAGATGGAGACATGGGGAGAATCTTGCACTGGACACACCCTCAACCCACACACTGTGTCAGATTCCTCCACTCCCTGGTACACACACATATTCACACTAAGATGCATGTGCACACACACAGACAACTAAATCAAAAGAAGTCATAAAAAAAGTCATAGTATGTTGAAAAAGAATTATAAAAAAGTCATAAAATAGTATGTAAAAAAAAATCATAAAAATGTCATAGTATAGTATGTCGAATTTTTTTTATAAAAAGTCATAATATAGTATGTTGAAAAAAAAATCATAAAAAGTCATAATATAGTATGTCGAAAAAAAATCATAAAAATGTCATAGTATAGTATGTCAAAAAAGAAATCATAAAAAAGTTATAATGTAGTATGTCGAAAAAAAAATCATAAAAAATAACAAAATAGTATGTCGAAAAAAAGTCACAAGAAAGTCTTATAAACACATGCACACACACACTTCAGTAAGCAACACATGCATGACCTCAGCCCTGCACTCACTGAAACACAAACACACACACACACACATAGAAAAACGCACTTCCTTCCACTGCATATCCTTGCAAGCCCAGACAGGCAGCGCTAATTCAATCTGCTGTAGCAACTGTCACACAATGTTTTTCGCCCTGATCTGTAAAGAACTTCATCCATATCGGAGCAGTCATAGTGATGCAGTATGCAAAGCACTGCTCTAAGAAACAGTTTTAATCAGCCATTTACAGCCATGGATATGGTATGTAATGGCCTAAATGTTTGCATGACTGTGAAAGGTTATACAAGGTCATGTTGATTCCGTGTCAGTGCTAATATCTTATGGTGTGAATTCCACAACACTGACTCTTCTCTCTGGGAAACTTAAAGGGACAGTTCGGGTGTTTTGAAGTGGCGTTGTATTATACATAGTCAGTGTATTACCTACAGTAGATAACGGTTGGCACGCCCCCAGTTTGGAGGAAAAAAAAGTCCTGATTAATGAATCTGTTGGGGCCTCAGGCCTCCTGTACATTAGTGTATTGTAATGTATTTGAATAGGCAGCTGCTGGTGTTATGTTGCACTGCAGCACACAGATGAAGAGAGACAGAGACAGCCGCCTACTGCTTAAAGAAACCCAGACCACCACCACCACCAGCATGCTAAAGTGGGTCCTGCCCTCATGAGAAGCTGAAAAATGAGAGGAGCAGAGTGGGAGGAGGAGAGGATAACTTCTATAAACGGATGCCAAGCCGGCGTGGCAGTTGCTAGGGCAATGCCAGGGCAACAGCAGGTTGCGAATGTCAGTGATATATAAACACACACACACACACAAAAACAGCAACAGGTCCACATGCCTCAGCGCCAGGCTGCACCCTCCCCTGTGGTCCGGTCTGTGGACGGACGTCCTGCGATCTCTGGAATCTGAGCTGCAGCTCCAAGAAACGATTCAACGGTAACCAAACCCACACTGGGCAGTGGGATGCTGGGACACACCTGAACTCTTTTATTCATGACTACAGCTGCTACTTCTTCTTATAACTTCTTGAAATACCAGATTCTGACTCACTGAAAAAATCTAACCACATCTGCCACTGCAGATGTAATAAATCAGTTACCATCACCAGTTAAGTGGCAGATAGAAAGGGGGAAAACATAGTGGAAGAACTAAGAATCAGAATCATCAAGACACATAAATATAAAATTAAAGAAAATTAAAATAAAAATACAAAAATACTTAAAAAATATGTATAACATCTGAATTAAAATTAAAGGCTCGATAGAAGAAAATTGCAATGAAAATATGAAAAAATACAAAAAAAAAAACATGTATAATATCTGAATTAAAATGAAAGCTGAGTAGAAGAAAATTACAATAAAAATACAAAAATACTATAAAATAATATGTACAATATCTGAAATAAAAGGAAGGCTGAGTAGAAGAAAATTGCAATGAAAATATGAACACATACTTAAAAAATATGTACAATATTTGAATTAAAATGAAAGGTAGATATAAGAAAATTTTAATGAAAATATGAAAAAATACTATAAAATATGTATAATATCTGAATTAAAATGAAAGAGCTGTGCAGTTTTTTGAAGGGGTAGTTTTGTGCAGAAATGTTCATAGATATAACACCAAAGATGTGCGTTAATGTAACGCATATAGACAAACAAGAAGGGATCATGAGTCCATGTCAGTTGGGGTTAATAATTGTGCCAATACTAATCTATTAAATTAAAGCACCTATATAGATAACACGTTTATAAAAAATGTATGTTATTGTGAAGAAAATAAACAATTTAGTCATATTATATCTTGTTGAAAATTGTGTGTTACAGGAAATGCAAGTATGACTAGTGTCATAGTGTCAATAATGACCCATCTCAGGTCATGTCGGGTTTAGACCGTCATTGTTATTTTAAACATTACCAGTATCAGCTACAGAGGAAACCTCAGCTTCCTGCTGAGTTCATCCTAAAACAACAACAAAAGCTTTGTTGGCCTCGATGCAGACAGCTCACCCATGAGTCAGGCTGAATCAAATAAGCCATCTGGAAGAGGTAAAAATCTGTGCATGTCGGCAAGTGTGTGCATTGCTTGCATTGATCGTGTGTGTGTTCATTTGTACGTGTGTGTGTGTGTGTGTATATTTTGGATGTGACTGGCTAGTTACCGCAGCTCTGTTTACATGGCAACCCTCATAATAAGAAGCTTTACCTGGCTCAGAGGGGAGAAGGAGGGAGGAGGGATAGATGGACTAAACGGGGGAGAGAAGAGGGGAAAGGTGTGCCAGGTCTCTCTCCAGGCACAGAGACAACCTCCGGTGGCGTTAATGGAAACTAGGAAGCAGGAAGATTTGAGAAAGAAAGAAACAGAGAGACGCAGAAGGAGAGCAGCGCTAGCATGACTAATGGAATCAGCAGCACTGGTAGTGTAAACAGAAAAGTGCCTGGCTTTCAGTACAGTACAGTACAGTACAGTAACAGTAAGAGTACTGTGCTCTCAGCTAAACGCACTGAACATGCACAGCTGAAGCTCATCAGTGTACACATACAGTAGTGTCAGAAGAGTCTGCATTATCAGCCGATTAGACTGTTAACAGGCCATTAAATAGGCGTTATCAGTCACTATAAGCCCCATAGATGTGAGTCAGTAGGGGCCTACTACACATACTAGTAGGTTTTATCATCTATTCACATCGTAGATCACAAAAAAAGGTATATAAGAACACAACAGCGACCTCTAACGACTGTAAAACACAGAGTTTTCATCCAGGAGACTGGAGTTCGCATCCTGTCTGAAACCAAAAATGTGTAGTTGTCTTTGTGTTTGTAGTTATTTTAACCCGAAACATGATGTTTTTCCCTAAACTGAAATGGTTTTTTTTGCGTAAAGAAATCGAAAGAAGTTGTAGTTTTATTACCTAAACCTAAAGACATTGTAGTTTTGTTGTTTAAACCTAAAGAAGTTGTAGTTTTGTTGTCTAAATATAAAGAAGTTGTAGTTTTGTTGTCTAAACATGAAGAAGTTGTAGTTTTGTTGCCTAAACCTAAAGAAGTTGTAGTTTTGGTGTCTAAACCTAAAGAAGTTGTAGTTTTATTGCCTAAACATAAAGAAGTTGTAGTTTTGTTGTCTAAATATAAAGAAGTTGTAGTTTTGTTGTCTAAACATGAAGAAGTTGTAGTTTTGTTGCCTAAACCTAAAGAAGTTGTAGTTTTGGTGACTAAACCTAAAGAAGTTGTAGTTTTGTTGCCTAAACATAAAGAAGTTGTAGTTTTGTTGCCTAAACATGAAGAAGTTGTAGTTTTGTTGTCTAAATATAAAGAAGTTGTAGTTTTGTTGTCTAAACATGAAGAAGTTGTAGTTTTGTTGCCTAAACCTAAAGAAGTTGTAGTTTTGTTGCCTAAACATGAAGAAGTTGTAGTTTTGTTGCCTAAACCTAAAGAAGTTGTAGTTTTGTTGTCTAAATATAAAGAAGTTGTAGTTTTGTTGCCTAAACATGAAGAAGTTGTAGTTTTGTTGTCTAAATATAAAGAAGTTGTAGTTTTGTTGCCTAAACATGAAGAAGTTGTAGTTTTGTTGCCTAAACCTAAAGAAGTTGTAGTTTTGTTGCCTAAATATAAAGAAGTTGTAGTTTTGTTGCCTAAACATGAAGAAGTTGTAGTTTTGTTGTCTAAATATAAAGAAGTTGTAGTTTTGTTGTCTAAACATGAAGAAGTTGTAGTTTTGTTGCCTAAACCTAAAGAAGTTGTAGTTTTGGTGTCTAAACCTAAAGAAGTTGTAGTTTTATTGCCTAAACATAAAGAAGTTGTAGTTTTGTTGTCTAAATATAAAGAAGTTGTAGTTTTGTTGTCTAAACATGAAGAAGTTGTAGTTTTGTTGCCTAAACCTAAAGAAGTTGTAGTTTTGGTGACTAAACCTAAAGAAGTTGTAGTTTTGTTGCCTAAACATAAAGAAGTTGTAGTTTTGTTGCCTAAACATGAAGAAGTTGTAGTTTTGTTGTCTAAATATAAAGAAGTTGTAGTTTTGTTGTCTAAACATGAAGAAGTTGTAGTTTTGTTGCCTAAACCTAAAGAAGTTGTAGTTTTGTTGTCTAAATATAAAGAAGTTGTAGTTTTGTTGCCTAAACATGAAGAAGTTGTAGTTTTGTTGCCTAAACCTAAAGAAGTTGTAGTTTTGTTGTCTAAATATAAAGAAGTTGTAGTTTTGTTGCCTAAACATGAAGAAGTTGTAGTTTTGTTGTCTAAATATAAAGAAGTTGTAGTTTTGTTGCCTAAACATGAAGAAGTTGTAGTTTTGTTGCCTAAACCTAAAGAAGTTGTAGTTTTGTTGCCTAAATATAAAGAAGTTGTAGTTTTGTTGCCTAAACATGAAGAAGTTGTAGTTTTGTTGTCTAAATATAAAGAAGTTGTAGTTTTGTTGCCTAAACATGAAGAAGTTGTAGTTTTGTTGTCTAAATATAAAGAAGTTGTAGTTTTGTTGTCTAAACCTAAAGAAGTTGTAGTTTTGTTGTCTAAATATAAAGAAGTTGTAGTTTTGTTGTCTAAACATGAAGAAGTTGTAGTTTTGTTGCCTAAACCTAAAGAAGTTGTAGTTTTGTTGTCTAAATATAAAGAAGTTGTAGTTTTGTTGCCTAAACATGAAGAAGTTGTAGTTTTGTTGTCTAAATATAAAGAAGTTGTAGTTTTGTTGCCTAAACATGAAGAAGTTGTAGTTTTGTTGCCTAAACCTAAAGAAGTTGTAGTTTTGTTGCCTAAACATGAAGAAGTTGTAGTTTTGTTGTCTAAATATAAAGAAGTTGTAGTTTTGTTGCCTAAACATGAAGAAGTTGTAGTTTTGTTGTCTAAATATAAAGAAGTTGTAGTTTTGTTGTCTAAACCTAAAGAAGTTGTAGTTTTGTTGCCTAAACATGAAGAAGTTGTAGTTTTGTTGTCTAAATATAAAGAAGTTGTAGTTTTGTTGTCTAAACATGAAGAAGTTGTAGTTTTGTTGCCTAAACCTAAAGAAGTTGTAGTTTTGGTGACTAAACCTAAAGAAGTTGTAGTTTTATTGCCTAAACATAAAGAAGTTGTAGTTTTGTTGTCTAAACATAAAGAAGCCTTTTTGTTTTGTGTTTTATAAAGTGACGTTTCATTCAGTTTTACATGTTAGAACGTGTTGCATTTAAGTTTCACTTTCACTTTTACAACATAGTAGGCATAGTAGGCCCCTAATGATCCACATCTATGGTGCTTATAGCGACTGATAACGCCTATTTAATGGCCTGATAACAGTCAAATCGAGTGGCATTATTTGGGGAACTATAAAAATGTCATAAAGATACATACGGGGCAACAGGTCAGACAGTTTCACAACATTACCGAGGCACACATGAAAACCCCTCGTGCGGCCCCAGAGCCCACATGGTGAAGCATCTCCCTCTAAACTAAAGTACATGCACAGCTGTAGTGACAGCAGCTGCTCTTAACCAAATGTTAAACAGCAGCACCGAGCCAGGCTCTGCTAACTTTAATCAAATACAGCACCTGTTGGAAACGCACACACACACACACACACACACACACACACACACACACACACACACACACACACACACACACACACACACATACACACACACACACACACACACGCACACACACACACACACACACACACACACGCTGGCACACCCCCCTCAATGTATGTGTGTGAGTGTATCGACTGTCTGCACACATGCTGCTGCCTACGTGTGTGTGTGTGTGTTCCCTCACACATGGGATGGCTTGGTAAATAGAGAGAGCAGCTGTCCTCCATCACAGATGACTCTCTCTCTATCTCTCTCTCTCTCTCTCTCTCCACCTCCGCTCCATCCCTCCACCAGGCTAATAACACTGTTTAGTACGTCAACAAGCCAGCATTGTGATCGCCATTTTTCTCGCTCCCGCTGCACTCTCACATATTGTTCTGCTCAGCACGTTGCCACGGCAACTCACCCAACAACACTAGTCGTGTAGCAACGTGGCCACGGTTTCCTTTAAAGCTGCAGTGGGTAGAAACGGAGCAAATGTGATTATTAAAAGAAGTTATTTTTATAAAACGGTCACTATATCCTGACAGTAGTGCATGAGGCAAATAATCTGAAAAAAATCATGTGCCTCTGATGCCAAAAACTTGTTGCCTACTGAAGCTTTAAACCTGCAGTAGGCAGATAACCTTTCAGCATATTGTAATTCAAGTGTTCTGAGAGACTTCTGCTCCTCCTCATGGCTCTGTTTTCAGGCTTTAAAAAAATCGAGCCCGTGACGGGAGACTTTGGCCAATCACAGGTCATTTCAGAGAGAGAGTGTTCCTATTGGCTGTGCACCAGCTGGTGGGCGGTGCTTGGTATTTCCTCAACTTGATCTCAACATGGCTGCGGGGTCACAAACTTTCTCATTTTACAGCTAAACAGTACACTACAAGATGTTTCTGAAAACATTTGAGGAGAGAAATAGGCATTACAGTAACAGAATATTGATTCATATTTGATCAGCGCTGCCTAGTTTGATCGGAGTCCGCGAGTGATTGACAGCTGCTCAGAGACAGCAAGGCTCCAGCTCGGCTCTGATTGGTTGTTTTCCTCCGGTCTGTGAAATCTTGTAGATGCCGTTAGGAGCACCGGAGGACACAGAGGCACTTGATTTTTGATGCACTACTGTCAGGATATAGTGACCGTTTTATAAAAAAAACTTTTTTTAAATAATAATTTCTACCCACTGCAGCTTTAATACGAGTTCTCTGTAAACCTATAGAGGGTGATATTTAAAACATGTAGGCTGTGGCAAAGAAAACAACACAGAAAACTATACTTGTTGTCTTGTGTGACTGTTCACAAGTGTGTGAGAGAGAGAGAGAGAGACATAAAAAAGTATTTTGGATTACTCAACTCAGCACCTCCACCTGGTGGGGGGAGCGTATATTACATATAAAAAAGACAACTCTCAGCACAGATTTAAGACGTCTGTCACTGAATTCTTTGAAAGCTTGGTATGAGGGTCAGCTAAGCTATAGCCGAGGCTGCTCCTCTGTAAGTCATGAGTCCGAGCTGACTGTGTCATGAAGCATCATCAGATGACCTCGCTGTTTACTGGAACAAACCCATCAGCCCTCCTTTTTATACACGCCAGTCTCAGTCTCTCTCTCTGTGTGGCTGATGGACAGTTTCCGTTGAGAGCGTCATCACTGTTGATTCATGTGGGAAGAAAACACAGGAAACAAAGGGGAGCCTTGCAGCATCCACACCACGGCGGGAGGAACATTAGCGAGAAGAAGTGAATTGAATTGGTCATGATGATGACATGTGAGCCAGTAGAAGCTAATAAACCACAAGTGATTGAATGACTCTACTTTGCCACGAGCTGTACACACAACACACAAACAGACATACCTCCTGACCTGATTGTTATTTAATTTTTGGTTAAGTTAGTTCGGATCAGAAAGCCAAACAATAACACACAAACTAAACCGATCGATGCAGCGGTAGACCAGCGACTCTTGTGCTCTGTGAGATAAAAATGACCGTTGTTGTGAATGGAGTCTGGTGGCTTTGAAGACAGCCATAAAACGTCTTCAGGTTCCCTGTTGAAAAGGGCTGTCTGACGGTGAGGTAAAGCTGTTTGGGGCCCAATCACAGCTCTTATTTGTGTGCATAACATCGTACTGACCCAAAAGCACACACACATACACTCACTACACACTTGACAGTATGAATGCATGAATACTCGAGTAAACATTCGCTATGTCCTGCTGAAGACGATACAGCTCCCTGGAGGAAGCACCTGGAGACAAGAGGCCACAACGAGAGAGAGCGAGGAGAGGAGAGGAGAGGAGGGAGGGTGATACCTCCATCACACACTTGTCAATGATCTCACCTACATCCAGATTTCACACACTGAAGGAGGTGCTACAAGCTATGCTAGGCCACAAAAACACACACACAAGCACATGCTGCTGCTGCTGCTGCAGCCGCTTCACCGTTTCCACTGGGGTTTCTTTTTTTTTCAAGCCAAAGAGCTTTTTAACAACACATGCTAACGCTCATAAAAATACCATTAAGAAGCAGCAGACAGCTTTGGCTCACTAATGACTTTAGCATACTGTACGACACACACTCTTATTAATTCAATATGCATATTTGTTTACAGCATCCAACGATGGAAAACAAGGATAAAGTAAGGATTTTTATTTTACTGGTGGACTGAAGCAGAGCTTTTTCTCTCTCTTGTTGGCTAAAAGAAAGGGACTGACTGATGGCCGACTCGGGATCAGAGCCACAAGGGACAAGAGTAGTACTGTTCAAACACAGCTCTTTCCTGTTTTCACACCAAAGAAGAATGGGAGAATGCAGATGGAGAAAAGAGAGAGAGAGAGAGAGAGAGAGAGAGAGAAATGTCTAAGAAATAAGTGCTTTGCTTTTTAAAATCAGCTCTTCACAAAGTTTTTCGGGGAATGAATGTGAAAAGAAAATGTGTAAAGACAGGCAGACAGGGACGGGAATGGGAATGGAAAAGAGGTGGCGACAACCTGTAAAGACAAAAACATTTAACTGGAAACAATGGGACAGAGGACGGGGTGGTGGAGATAGTGGGTAATAAACAGAGACAGACAGAACAAACAGAACAGATAAAGACAGATCTGCTCCGCTGCTACACAACCAGGCTGCACAGCTCCAGCTCCAAACCCCAAAGAAAACATGCAGTCAGCAAACAGGACAGAATGAGAGAGTGGAAAATACCATAGAGGGGAAAATAGAGGCAGGCTCTTACAGAATAGACACCCGATCACAGTAAAAAAAAAAACGCTGATTGAAGGACCTTAAACTTCCATTCAAGCATCTGAGTGTTTCGGGACTCTTACCTGAGAATTTGTCCCCCTCCATAACCAGATCACTCCCTCCACAGCCACATGTAGTGTCTGCTCTTTGACTCCACTCTCTTTCTCCCCCTCTCTCTCTCTCTCTCCCTGTCTTTTTTTGGACTTCCCTTTCTCTCTCCCTCCCTCCCTCCCTCTGTTCCTCTTCCTCCTCTTCTTACTCTCTCTTTCCTTTCGGGCTCTCTGTTCTCCCTCCCTCCCTCTCCCCAGTTTGATTCCTTCAGTGTGTCTTGCTAATGAATTCAGAATTACGACATCGCCATGTGCTTATCATATGTTGCGTTCACAGCTCTCTCTCTCTCTCTCTCTTTCTTACCCTCTCTTTCCTCTGATGAGACCAAAAGACTGAAGCAGCATTGTGTCATGAAAATAGAAACCATTAGCTCCGCCATGTGACATGGACAGGCTCCTTACAGACTAAAATAACCCGCTGGACTTGTAAACTCTTCCGCTAGCTTACTTATAAAGTTCCTTGTGTGTGTGTGTGTGTTTGTGTGTGTGTGTGTGTGTGTGTGTGTGTGTGTGTGTGTGTGTGTGTGTGTGTGTGTGTGTGCATGTGGCCTTGATTCATTTCAACAGCAATCTTGTCAGGCTGGATTGAAAGACATTCCCTGAACCACGTCTAGACTTCCTCATGATGATGAATCCGATACGGCTCTGCCTTTGTAAATGTGTGGAGGGATGATAGCCTGTTGAAATAATACTGACATGCAAAAACAATACAGGGTGGAAGCTAGAAGGGGGGGGGGCTCTATCAAAACACCCAGAAATGTTTTCAAGGGTTAACACAGGAGAGGCAGAATATTTGAGACGGAGTAGTGAGTGTCTGTGTGTGTTATGAAGATTAGAGAAGCCCCAGCCCTCGCTCTGCTCGGTGTGTAGACCCATCTCAGGAAACTCAGATGACCTCTGACCTTTGGCACTTCCCTCACTGCACCGGAGGGGGGTCAAAGGTCACATGGCAAGCGTCTGAGCTCTGATAGAGAGATCAAACACACCCAGACATGTCAGTCTGACATCTTGTGCAACACACAAGCGCTCCAGAGTGTTTTGCACGGTGACCTGTGTTGTTGTAGGGCTGCACAAGTAATCAAATATTAATCGCAATCACGATCTGGGATTCCCACAATTAAATGAAAATGATTAACTGCGATATTGACGCTTAAAGTTTCAGTAGGCGGTAGATTTTTGGTATCATTGGGCAAAAATTCTATAATAATCTTTCAGCATATTGTAATTCAAGTGTTCTGAGAGAAAACTAGACTTCTGCTCTTCCTCATGGCTCTGTTTTCAGACTTTAAAATATCTCATTGAGAGAGCATTCCTATTGGCTGTGCTCCGGTCATGTGACCAGAACTTGGCGTTCCTTCAACAGATTTTACAATGGCGGCGGCGTCACAAACGTTCTCATTTTCCAGCTAAACCGTGCGCTACAAGATGATTCTGAAAACATCTGAGGAGAGAAATGGGCATTAATGTAACATAATATTGATTCATATTTGATCAGCGCTGCCTAGTTTAACCGTTTGGTCGGAGTTTGCGAGTGATTGACAGCCGGCTCTCATAGACGGCAGCTGGACAGCAGACCTCAGATCAGCTCTTACTGCTTGTTTTCCTCCGGTCTGTGAAATCTTGCAGCTGCCGTTAGGAGCACCGGAGGACACAGAGGAACATGATTTTTTTACAAAAATATTTTTTTTTAATCATATTTGCTCCAAGCTCACCAACTTCAGCTTTAAATGAACATGATTGACTGCAATATTGACGCTTAAAATGCATACTTCGCTTATAGAAAACTCTGCTGCATATCAAATCATGCGCTTCCTAAATTAACAGCAGCCAGCCAGATCACGCACAGCGTCTCCTCTCGAAGCTTCGATGATGATTTTTAGTAATAAAAATACGCGAGTTACTCAAGGAATCGTTGTAGCCCTACCTCTAAATCATTTGTGCGGGCCCTCTCAGCACAAACCGCGATGTTTTGAGGCTGATGTCTCCGTGCAAAAACAAAACCCAATGAATAACCTACCTCCCCGACGAACGAATATCCGAAGAGTTGAATATTTGGGTCCAGCCCTAGAAAGCAGTATTCTATATTTTGTCCCTAAAATCAATTAGTAATTGTAATAAATAAATCGTGATCTCAATATTGAGCAAAATAATCGTGGTTATCATTTTGGACATAATCATGCAGCCCTACTGTGTTATACAATGTGTTTGTGTATTCATGTTTGCCTTCAGTGTCTCTTGTCAAATGTGCATGAATTATTTCATGAAAGCCAGCTGGCTAATTTTGATGGGTGATGAAATGAGGAAAATGTGCGCCTTGGCGGCCCCAAATGGCCAAAACATGCAACTCTGATGCCATAAGTAAAGAGCACACAGTTGACATACCTATAGTAGCAGGAGGTGTGTATGGCGAGCCATTTTGAGGTAAAGCCATGAAAATATTCTAAATATAGCGTACACTTAGACTGATAAAATACGTTTTTCTGCTGCTACCGTCCACAGCCGCTCTACCCCGCTGTTATATCGCTCTCTTCAAAGCCACCAGACTCCATTCACAAAAACAGTTATTCTACTTTGCAGATCACAGGAGTACATTAACCCCCCTTCAAAACATCCGACTTTGACTCAGCTTGTGCTAGTGCTCACATTATTCATAACCTTATTGATTAGCTTCGATTAACTTACTTTGGTAACCTGCTAACATCACTGCATTTTGCATCGGCAGAGTGGGCGTAACGAACAGCTCGATGGATGCTGTTAGAATCATTTTGATATCATTTCAAAAATTTCGCTAGTTGTGTGTCCAATACAGCAGGATCTGCTGACTGCCAGATGGGAATTAACTACACACAGATCCACAATAGGGACAGTGTTGGATAGACCTGTGTGTGTGTGTGTTTGTGTGTGTCATGGGTTGAGGTTACAGTACAGTATCCTCCCAAACACCCGCCTGCCGAATCGTAAATCTGCCCTGTTGGCAGATGTTTTGTGCGGGGCATGTCCCTCCAAATGCACACACACACGCCCTGTGGCGACTGCATCAACGCCAGGGAGGTCTGCTGACAAGCAGGGCCTTATCCTCACCCTCAAGCACTTCCCAAAAATCTGTACGTGTGTATATCCGCTTATGCATATCTGCGTCCGTGTATGTGTGTGTGTCTCTGTCTGTCGGCATACTTCTGTGTGTGTGTGTGTGTGTGAATCTGCTCACGTCTTGCCTGTCTGTCACCCTGGTTCACAGAGCAGCTCAGAAACTCAACAACATATATATACTGTAGGTATTTTGGCAGATCCTGAGCCCTCTGACAACGTGAGTGGGTGCCTGCCTGAAAAGGACACACCCAAATTCGCCTGTTTTGGGTCAAATTTATTTCACAGCTGTTCTATAGTCTAGACTGGGTCGTAGGAAGTACTCGTGCTCAAATCTAACAATCAAATTCCTCTTGTGTCCTCAGAACATTTATGACGTTGCTGTCCTCATTTGCTCTCAAAACCTCTTCTTGTTTGGTGCCTGTGTAACATAGTTGAAAAGGTTCAGGTTAAATCCCCCTAAATGGGACAACTGTGCCACCTGCTGTTGTAGATTTGTACCTGCATTGAGCATGGATGTATTAAGAGAACTGGATACAGCGTTGGAGGCGGGGCCCCGTTCATTTCTATGGAAGTTGCTCAGTGGTGCATGAAGCCATAATGGCTCGACTTCCAAGTGGAAAAGTACCCGGATCTTCCGGCGATCTTCCGCATCCATTGGGCCCATGGAGCAGGCGCAGTAGCGTCCGCTCAGTCACATGGATCGGTCTGAGCCGTCACGCTGTCGTCACGGCTTGCTAACTCCGCCTCCGTCTCATTCCCATGAACGGAGGAAGGAAAATAACTCTGGATTCGGCCTTTAGTGCGTTTTACAACTTTTAGAAACTAATGATTTAAATAAGGGATATTCAAGTGCTCACACTGGGAAGTTGATTCACCTCAAAAAAAGTAATCCGCTGAGTTACAGACATCTCTTTCCCAAGTCTATGGGAAAAAGCCCAATGGCATCACGTGACAGACACCGAAGTTGTAGTACCGCCGTTTGCCCACTACGAAAGTTGTCATCAACAACCGGCACTCTTCCTGAGGGCCTGGCATTGAGTAGGAATAGCAAAGGATTATGGGTAATCCTCAAAGCAATGGAGGATTTGGCACTAGGTCAAATACACATAAAATTTGAGCTGGCTATTTTGGTTGGTTATTATTTGTCTTAGATTAAATTCGCCATATTTTTGTTAAGTTAACCATTATTTCTTATGTATTCTATTGCCAATAAAAATCCCTCCAGTATAGCAAGCTAGCATTAAAGGGTAACAGTGAGATCCCTTCTGTGGACAGAATTCCTTCATTTGTTATCAGGAGGCTTTTATTCTGAAATATTTACAGGACAGTGTTGTAGAAAATGCAGTGACTTGCACGGCTCCATGAATGAATAAAGTACGGGTTTTTTTAATTGTAGATTATTACTATTATTTACAAATGTGCACACGCTTTTTAATCTTTTTCTGTCTAAAATAAATATAAATGACATTTATAATTAAATTAAATGGCCGTTATGAAAGGCAAACTCTATGTAGAAAGAAAGGGCTGACAGCAGCAGCTGCAGAAGCACTGCCGAAAATACCGAGGTTACCCTTTATCGTGATGCTTTCTCTCCAGACAGAGCATGCGCTGTTTGTCCACAAGAGAGAGATGACCATTCTCCTCTATTGTCATTTGTCATAAATGCAGATGTGGAATAAAGCTGCTGTTACCACAAGTCTGAACAGCAGGAGATTAATTTTGACAGGAGACACCTCACAGAGGTCACACTGTTTTTTTTTTTGTATTTAATGACCTCCAGATACTCAGTAAGTATACGCAGAAACCCACACAACCACCACCATGCACTGTCAGAACGCGTCTGCTGTCTCAGCGCCTGTCAGCTGCGAGCAGATCACAAATGGTGCCAGCATCCCATCTCACAAGTGATTGTCAACCGCAAATTGGAGATACATTTGTGCTTGTCCTATAGTCCTCCTGCATGCTCATGCATTATGGTTAGATGTGTCAAAATGAGCACAAAAGGAAATGATCTCATGTTGCAAGCCACAGCGAGCATGCTGCAAATTCAGGCCACTGAACGACACTTGGTCCCTCGTATACAGTCCACAGTCAGTGTGTGCAAACCTAGTGTGTGTGTGTGTGTGTGCTTTAGTTCCCCTCCTCTCTATGTGCTGATGCTGCAGAAGGCGATGCTCTTCCCACTGGTAGAAGATGCCTCAGTGGTGAACCACAGCCACAGCTTCATCCTGCATGCCAATACTGTGCATGAGCTACATGCATACACACAAACACTTGCATGTGAATGCACAAACACTAAAGTGCACAAATGACACAATCTAATTGTTTTAACGCACGTTTTGAAGTTGCACATTAAAAACCCTGAAGGGAAACATCAGAAAATACAGAAAAAGATGATTTTAGAAAGTCTTGCATAAATATTATCATTGAATAAAACAGAAATGTTGCACCAGCAGCCCAAAAAGAAGAGAAATACGCGACACAGTTGGTGTAGACAGCGGCGAAAAAATCTTAAAAACAAAAAGAAGCAAATAAGTATTGCAAAGAAATCTCAGGATATATATTATGTGCAATACTGACTTAATTGTACAATAATTTGTGCAACAATTCAACTGTGCAATACTCTTGCATTAATACTGCATTTATACTGTACATTTAGTGCTGCACGATTTTGAATAGATATCTAATTGCGATTATTTTCATATGATGTGCAGGCCAGGACGTCTCTGCAGCATCACAATATTTAATTTTAAATGGTATTTTGACACACATTTTGCCTTTAACAAATATATTTTAATATTAATTAATATTAATTAATTAATTAATATTAATATTAATTAATATTATAATAATATATATATATTTATTAACACATTTAATAGATTAATTAATCTCAGCATTTGCATTTACTTTACTGTGGTTACATTATTGTATAGTGTTTGATGCACATATTTGTACATATTTCTTATATTTCTCATTTCTTATTTAAATTATTTATTTATATTACTCTACATATATTGTGTTATACATTACTTTATGCTTATATATAAGAGCAACTGTAACGTCCCAATTCCCCCCCAAGGGATGTATAAAGTATTTCTGATTCTGATTCTGCCAGAGTGACAGAAGAGCTACTGCTGCTCTTTTAATTTTGTCGACAGAAACACAAACTCATTTTCCAAATTTTCCAAAAATATTTTTTGATGGCTTTTGGAGAGTATTATTTAAAATGTCCTCTGTAAATAAGAAAGAAACACACATTTCTGCACACACAGACTAAGCACACACATATATACAGACATGGCACAGTCACTCAGACGTCAGCATTGTGCACCAAATACACAAATCTGTTCTTTGTAGGACACTGTGCCATCGCTCTGTCTCTCTTTATCCCCGCGTCTGTGATCTGCTGTGAACCTGCTATCAGCTGTTATCTGTACAGGAATCAGTACCTGATCTGCCCTCAGTGTTGCAACATCTCTCTGCTGAGGGTCAGTGACATCGACTTACGCAACGCTTTACAGGAATACTGAGTGATGAAAGGGAAGATAGTAAAGGCAGCGTATGACCAAATCTGGATGGATGACGGATCCGTGTCCATGTATCCGTCAGACTATGGATGCACTGAATGTATGTTTGTACACATGTGCTGAATGAGGGGATGAATGGACAGATGTATGTACGGAAGTGACAGCGGTGCAGTCTACTTACTGGGACTGGTGATGCCAGATCCCTCTCTTTCTGTTCTCCTCGTCCGAGCGCTGGCTGATCTCGCTGTAAATGGGGACAACGACAGAAGGACAGATTAGGAACATGTCCTGGAAAGTCAAGAGAAACCGTACAGATGTGCCATTACACATTATGGACAAGAGGATCAGCATTAGGAAAGATCACATGCTCTGATACATAATATCTGATAAACACGTTTAGAAATATTAAGACTTACAGAGGACCAGACTTAGTTTGCTTTTTTGATTGTCCCATAAATGACCTTTTCGCTAACGCTCTGAACTAAACAATGCAACAAAATATGCATCAGCAGCACCAAGTGGAAAACAGTGACTTCACATTTTCCTTGAGGCCAATTAATCTACTACAGTTGTCCTGTGGAAAAACAAAGTCAGACGATATTTAGAAAAGATTGCTATTATTATTCTTTGACCGCCGAGAAACTGACATGCGGTTACTGACGGACAGCCAGACACGTTTTCTCAATTTCATCTGTGGTGTGATTGTATTTTTATAACTGTGGAAATAACTCGTGTCATAACTTGCATGTGGGACAAAATGCATGAAATAGGACACTGATACAACTGCATGGCACAGTGTGACAACTCTTCAACTATAGAAATCCTGATGGAGAACCTTTAAAAGAATAGCTCGGTGTTTTGAAGTGGGGTTGTATGAGGTACTTATCCACAGTCAGTGTGTTACGTACAGTAGATGACGGTCGGCACGCCCTCAGTTTGAAGAAACAGAGGTGGGTAAAATATGTTTTGCTGTCGGCCCCGTCCACACTTCATCGCTTTGCTTCTGTTTCTCCAAACTGGGGGCACACCGACCGTCATCTACTGGTGGTAATACTCTGAATATGGATAAGTACCTCATACAACCCCAATTCAAAACACCCAAACTATCCCTTTAAATATCATGATGAGACTTCCGCAGATGGTTATCATCATGTTAAGCACCTGACTAATGATCAGAGACACTATCTTTGAATAATAGAGTAGGCCAATAGGCTATAACAAATTTGTCAAAGGCTAGAGACAAAGCATTATTAAACACCAGCAGGTGAGTTAGCATAATAAGCAGTGCTAATCACAAAAGGGATAATAAAAGGGTAGAACTATCAGGGAAAAATGCTGTAAACAAGACGAGGTTATCTTCTAGATTTTGGAGTGACAATTGCAGGAAACAACTGAGGATAAGAAGCAGACAGATATGTCACTATGATGTCACTATGATGACCTCAGGTACCTGATACCGTCGTAGTTACACATGAGCGTTCTCATTGTCCAGTACGTTTAGTTTAGTTTGTTTTTTTCGAAAACCGCATCCTCATTCATGCTCATCAAACAGCTCAGAGCGCCGATAGCCAGGTCCGACATGACGCTGGCTGGTTTCGGGTTCAGAGGAATGTCTCTTCCTCTTGGCTGGCGGTCCGCTCCCTGACACCGGAGGAATGCTGCCGGTTAATCTCTCATTGATCGGCTCTGGTGTGTGTGTTCAGTTCTGCTGAATCACCAGCCCTTCCATAAGGCAGCCGACTAGACTGTTGTCAGGCTATTAAATAGGCGATATCAGTCGCTACACATATACAGTATATAGACCGTAGTAATTATGACAGGAGCAGAAGCGGAAGTCAGGTGCTGTACAGGGTTTTCACCCAGGAGTTTGCCTCACGTGTGAAACCAACAATGTGTAGTTGTCTTTGTGTTTGTAGATATTTTAACACAATGTTTTTCTCTAAACTTAAATATGTGTTTTTTGCCTAAACCTAAAGAAGTTGTAGTTTCGTTGCCTAAACCTAAAGAAGTTGTAGTTTTCCTGCCTAAACCTAAAGAAGTTGTAGTTTTATTGCCTCAACCAAAAGAAAGTTGTAGTTTTATTGTCTAAACATAAAGAAGTTGTAGTTTTGTTGCCTAAACCAGACTGTTTTTTTTGCCTAAACCTAAAGATGTTGTAGTTTTGTTGCCTGAACCTGACTTTTTTTTTGTCTAAACCTAGAGAAGTCTTTTTGTTTGTGTTCAAAACGTGACGTTTCATTCAGTTTTACATGTTAGAACATGTTGCTTTTAAGTTTCACTTCTACTTTTACAACGTAGTAGGCGTAGTAGGCCCCTAATGACCCACATCTATGGTGCTCATAGCGACTGATAACGCCTATCTAATGCCCTGATAACAGTCGAATCGGGTGCATAAGGGGAGGATGAGCCAAACAGGGACACAGCTGTTGTATGTTCAGATGGGTGATTCAGCTCCATTAGATTGGTTTCCATCTCTGTGTTTCAGACTGAAATATCTTTGCAGTTACTGGATGGTTTGCCACAAAACTTTGTACAGATATTCATAGTCCACACACAACAAACCCTCATGGCGTTAGTCATCCCCTTACTTCTCCTCTAGCGCCACCATGAGGTTCACATTTATAGTTTCCTGGAACAGGTGATGGCACGATAACAAGACGCTGCCTCTCTCTCTTAGATCAACCACACACTCATTCTTTTCTTTCCTCCCATCCTCTGTTCCTCTCCGTCTGCATCAACCCAGTCAGTGCTGTTTAATGAGGTGAGTTCATCCGGTGGCTGGTGAGTCAGTCGTCCCATCCTGTTTCTGACTTCTTAGAAATACTTCCTATACCGCAAATCAGCGTGTGTGACGTGACATTCATTTTCTGACAATAACGCCAGCAAACATGGTGGTTTTCCGTCCTGTGTTGTCACTGGTTTCAACACAAAGGCAGCTGGTCGGAGGGAAAGGGAGTGAACGTGCCACTGTGTGACTGGAAGATGTGAGTAAAGCTCCTGTGATGTGTGTGAGTGTGAGAGAGAGAGAGAGAGAGAGAGAGAGAGAGAGAGAGAGAGATTGAGCTTGCTCACTCTTGGAGAGAGGGAAGCAAATTAAATAAACTACTGTAGGAGATGATTTGCTTCCTTCTGTGTCTGCTTTTCTGCAGAAACTCCTGCAGTATTTCGTCATGCATGTGGCTTTCAGGGTACCTTACACATGCACGCACATACATGAATGAAAATTGTTATGCGCAAATAAATATGCACATTGACAAGTGCTTTACTATTAGCCTATTATGTATTTCAGGAACCTAAATACACAGAAACATATACATTTATTCAGCAAAAAACAATGGCACTAAATCTAAAGACACAAAAACAGAGATCAGACAGTACCCTACTATTTCTGCCACTACCAGCCACACAAGACAGACAATATATGTAGCAGGTGAAACCAAACTAACCCAACAAACGTGACGTCAGGAAGACGTTTAGATCAGGTCTGTATAACGTCCGTCAGTCCAGACACACTTTTGTTTTTCATCTGGTGGACTAGCAGGTTGGGTTCAATATTTGAATGTCTGGTTCGGGGCCTTTTTGGACAACTCAGGTTGACATCAATAGTTGAACGTTAAAAAGACGTTTAAAAAAAGAGGACGCAAAAACTTTTATTCTGGCTCCTCAGTGGACATCTTTTGGACGTCAACAGAGACGTTAAATTGACGTCTTTTGGACGTGTCTTCGCTTAGAGGGAATCAAGCCCATAATTTAATACGCTGCATCTTGATTGTGATAAATATGAGGCTTGTCGGATGGTCAAAAAGCATCAGAAACCCCCCCCCCACTACTACTTTCCGACTTCCGAACTGGGGGGGGACTGTGTCCGACAATTTTTGTAACCTTCCGAAACAGACAATCTGACATTCACACCCACTTTACACCATGATTTGCCAGCTGGAACAATTATAAACACATTTGACGACGCGTTGTACGAACTACAGCAAATGACCTGTAGCCCTAAATATACATCCATCCGTCCATTATCTGTAACCGCTTATCCTATTCAGGGTGGCGGGGGGGCTGGAGCCGATCCCAGCTGACATCGGGTGAAGGCGGGGTAAACCCTGGACAGGTCACCAGACTATCACAGGGCTGACACATAGAGACAGACAAAAAAGAAAGTAGCAGCAAACACGTCTCCGGGTGCCCGGTCGTGGTAAGATCAGAAGAAACAAAGAAACATCAGCGACGCTGATGATGGCTTATAGCTGAAAACGCATTTGTTTTTTTTTCCCATAATAAACTAAGAAGGACCCTTTATCTGTGAGTGACGGTGATTTGTTTTGTTCTGACATAGAGAGACAACCATTCACACTCACATTCACACCTACGGGACATTTAGAGTCAGCCATTAACCTGCATGTCTTTGGACTGTGGGAGGAAGCCGGAGAAAACCCACGCTAACGCGGGGAGAACATGCCGGGTTTGAACCTGCGACCCTCTAGCTGTGAGGCTAACCGCTGCACCACTGTGCCGCCCCCACTAAATGTACATAAATGATGAAAATGACAAATCAATTTGGTGACACGTTTGCCGTAACACCTTTATTACTCTGATACCTGCAACAATCCTATTTGTTCCAATTAATCAACCTGCTGTTCCAGGTTAGACTGAAGAGTCGTGGTAATGAAGTTACACATTTAATGAATCAAAACATAAAATAATCTTGCATTAGCTCATTTCTACCTCCCCCGGTACAACAACAGCCTGTGCAGGAGGGTAGTGAATAAAGTTGTCAGAGGAGACTGGATGCTTTGATAAGTGGAGATACTCATTATTTTCTGTGCAGCATCAAATTAAGCAAAGCACCTTGTCGTAGCACTGAAACAGAAAACATGTCTCCATGTCTGAAAATGTCTGACCTCCTGCAAAACAGGTTAAGATCAATATTCAACCAGAGACTGCAGAGTTCTGTCCGACAACCTCTGAATAAGACTTTTTCTGTGTGTGGAGTATCATAAAATGTCTTTAGGTAGCTTGACTCCAAATTTAAGCTTTAATATAAACTGTTTTACAATACGAATTAATCTAAAATTGACGTAAAAGTCAGAAACACAGCTGCTTCTGGCGTCGATTCAGAGAGGAAGTATTGACTCATTTTTTGTTTTTAGACTTTAAATCACTAACTGGGCGTTCAGACTGTCAAACGGTGCACTAGTCAAAGACTCCCCCAGACCCCCACCCCCTTATTTTTTTTCCTGCTTTAAGTGCAAATCATTAATCTGCCATGAGCCATGTGATAACACCATCGCTCTGTTATGCGAGTGTGTTCATATCTACGTGTGTTTTGGAGCTTTTTTTAAGTGTACCGAAACGTGACGGAACAAATAAGAGCCAGCCAAGTCTTTCAAGCCTCGCAGCCAAAAAGCATGCCTGTACCTATTTACTCTTCTAGCTGCGAATACAGCTTGAGAGAGGCCAGGTGAACACACACACACACACACACACACACACATACACACACACCCTTACTACACAAAGTGCTTTGAACGAACCAAAGTTTAACATTTGCGACAAAGTAATATGCCGCTGAAGCCGTAACGATAAGATGATATTTGGCATTGAAGTGGGCAAAGTCCTAAAGCGAGCAAATATGTATTAACCAATCGCGGTGAGCTTCTACAAACTAAAGGAGTGACACCTGAAAAGTTAAACTGTATGTTGGCACAAAGGTGTGTGTGTGTGTGTGTGTGTGTGTGTGTGTGTGTGTGTGTGTGTTATACTCACCTGCTCAGTCTTGTCTGGGGCCACAAACACAGCACATATCACAGCTTGAACATGTTTCATAAAAATCTCCTGACACTAAGATCCATGTCTTTTTTTCCCCCCTCAAGGGGATTTGTAATCTTCTGAGGTCATATTTGCCTTATGACACAACAGAGGTCATTACGCACACATGACACATGAGAAGAATGAAACCAGTGTTTATGTTAATGGAAAAAAACGTACTTTGAACAGTGCTGCAAGTCATATTGTCGACCGGAGTAAATGCATTGCCGCCTGTGTGTATTTACTATAGGCCTCAACTGATTGATGTCAATTGCGCTGCTTAGTGGTTGTGTGTGTGCAACATGACCGGTCAAGTGCACGGCTATGCCTGGACAAACACGTCAACTGATTAGTTATTGGTCTCAGATGACTAGCAGCGGTAAACAGAGGGCAGAGGGTGCAGCACTTTACTTGAAACACACACATACATGAGTGAAGGCGTGCAAACAGATACACATACACCAGGGGTGGAGGAGTGATTTACAAAACATGCATGATAATGCATGCTCTCGTCTCTTTCACACACAACTACCTGAGATTTGTGTGTTTGCAGAAGGAGGCCCCGCCGTGTCTTATTTGAGTAGGAGGTGAAGGATCTCCTTTCTTTCTTTCTTTCTTTCTTTCCTTCCTGGCCTCTTTGACTTCCTCCTCTCCCTTTAGGGCTATAGGTGGGGGTTTGATTAAAACATTAATCAACTGTGTGGCAGACTTTGTTGAAGTGTATCCACAACATTGTTTTCTTTTAAACTTATTTAATAACTAGAGACCATCATGCGATGGGGATCACACCAGCCGTGACCCCTTCCACACTTCCTACCCCCGCTATACTTCCAGCACCCCTTACTCAGACCACACCCATATTCAAACTTGGCCTTCATTTTGATCACAACTACACACCTGTAAAGTTGACTGTACCTTATACGGTTGTGACACTATCGCGGTCACAAAGTCTGTCCACAGACAGACAGAAGTATAAACACCTGACAAACTTAAGTACTCAAAACCGCCTCTGTGGTATAGATCCTGCTACAGTAGATTTTGCCACGATGACTCACACACACAGAATTACAAGGTGATAAAAACTGCTGTCATTTCATTCTGCCCGCGGTTCTGAAGCTACTATCACTAAACCAGCCGATTCGACTGTTGTTAGGCTATTAAATAGACGCTATCAGTCACTATAAGCACCATAGATGTGGGTCAGTAGGGACCTACTGCACCCACTAGTACGTTTTATAATCTATTCACATGGTAGATCATCGAAAGAAGGTATAAAACACTATGGTAGCGTGGCCTAAACCTAAAGTAGTTGTAGTTTATTGCCTAAACCTAAAGAAGTTGTAGTTTTACTGCCACGACCTAAAGTTGTAGTTTTGTTGCCCTAAACCTAAATAAGTTGTATTTTTTTTTACCTAAACCTAAAGAAGTTGTATTTTTTTTTACCTAAACCTAAAGAAGTTGTATTTTTTTTTACCTAAACCTAAAGAAGTTGTAGTTTTGTTGCCTAAATCTAAAGAACTTGTAGTTTTGTTGCCCTACACCTAAAGAAGTTGTTGTTTTATAGTTGTTGTTTTATTGTCTAAACCTAAAGACGCCTTTTTGTTCGTGTTAAAAACGTGACGTTTCATTCAGTTTTACATGTTAGAACGTGTTGCTTTCACTTTCACAATGTATTAAGCCCCCTAATGACCAATGATGGATCAACAACTATATGCTTAAGATTCAAATTCAAAATGCAAATCTAATAATAAACATGAGGTTTTTTTTATCAATTAAAGACAATTAAATCATCTCTTTCTTTGTTATTCCTGTAAAATGTTGACATATTTTTGATGAAATCAACAGTCCTCTTCTGATCTTTATCTCCCTGGATCTGATATAAATCTCTCATGAATATACCTCACTCACATTTTTAGTTTCCCTTGGAAATAGGTCATATTGCGGAAACTAAAGACGCTCTAACTATGGGCGATTAGCGTATATCACACTTATTTGTTTAAACCACAGTGTGAAAACGTTACCATCATTCATCTCTAATTCCCTTCTTCCGTCTCTCCGCTCATCCATCTGTTCCATTGTGTTTTTATGGCCCTCATTACACATGTTAAGGGTACGCTGCAAACACGCCGTTTCACAACTCTGCCTGTGAAAGAGCTGACAGCGGATGGACGAGTGGCGAGAAAGAGAGCGAGGTGGAAAAAAGAAAGAAAAGTGGGACAGACTGAATGGCCAGACGGACATTTTTCAAGATTGTTTTTACAACCCAGATAAGACCTTTACCTGGATGCATTCTTAATGAGTAAGGACCACACCGAACACACACAGGAAAGACACTGGACACGACCCTGAACTGCACTCCTCCCAAATGAATAGCAGGTTGTTCTGGCGCCAAAGGAATGAACCGGCAACACCTTTTCCTACCTCTGCACTTTCAACACGAACCGATTCCTCTCTCATCACGCTCACTGAAAACCAAATACACCGTCACCTTTCTGTACTCTGTTCACAATGCAAACACACAAGCCCAAATCACACCTCATATAAAAGTGTTTTTAAAGCTCGAGTTAGACAGGATACGGCAGCGGAGGCGGCGGCGGTCTATAAAACAATACTGGTGTGGCAGATAAGGATCGGCCTTCCTTCTTCAGAGGCTGTTAAAACCCAGAGAGTCAGTTAAATAGCCCATAGAGCTTTATGGGCTGAAACTCCCCCAGGAAACATGTAGTTACTGTATGTCATAGGTGAACAACTGAGAGGGTGAGCGCTTGTATGTGTGTGTGCATGTTGACACTGAAAACATAGTAGGGTGAGCAATGCATGTGCTAAAGTACACGTTTGTGTTTGTGCATGAAAAAGAACAATGGCATTAACACAACTGATCTTTCGGAGGTTGTAGTGAAGATACTGGTAACATATGAAACTAGAAAACCTAATGAATCTATCGGTACCAACATGTCATACTAGCTTGTTGTGAAGGAAGATAAATAACGCTCCAAACTTACACTACCTTTTGGCGAGGAAAAAGTGGCATGGCCATTTTCAAAGGGGTCCCTTGACCTCTGACCTCCAGATCAGTGAATGTAAATGGGTTCTATGGGTACCCACGAGTCTCCCCTTTACAGACATGCCCACTTTATGATAATCACATGCAGTTTGGAGCAAGTCAGTCAAGTCAGCACACTGACACACTGACAGCTGTTGTTGCCTGTTGGGCTGCAGTTTGCCATGTTATGATTTGAGCATATTCTTTATGCTAAATGCAGTACCTGTGAGGGTTTCTGGACAATATCTGTCATTGTTTTGTGTTATTAATTGATTTACAATAATAAATATATACATACATTTGCATAAAGCAGCATATTAGCCCACTCCCATGTTGATAAGAGCATTTCTTGGCAAATCTCCCTTTAAGGTACATTTTGAACAGATTTACGATTAATTGCATCTAAAGGGACTGTTTGTAACTTTCAGAAATGCTTGTTAACAGCGACACCTGTGGCCGTTAAGTCAACGAAAGTCAGCGTCAGGCTCACGCTTGCTAGATCTAAATAGACATGAACAAGCAGCACTCAACACAGTGAGGCGACACACGTCAGCTAAAACCACAATATCACTCTATATTTCAGCTGCTTGGCAGTAATGTTAGCTGACCAGACGAAGGTCTCTCCATGAACATGATTTAGATCTGATCCGGGTCGGTGCCGGGGCTGAAGCAGGAAGAGAAACGTTATCGTCTCCTGACTGCGCCCGC
This sequence comes from Sebastes fasciatus, assembly GCF_043250625.1. NCBI lineage: Eukaryota > Metazoa > Chordata > Actinopteri > Perciformes > Sebastidae > Sebastes > Sebastes fasciatus. The sequence continues at coordinate 30,945,124 of NC_133807.1, read as the reverse complement.
AGGGAGACACCGGAGTTTTGGTCGGACACGATAACGTTTCTCTCTGCGGAGCCCCGTCACTTCACAAGACACGGGAAACCTCTGTTGGTCTGGAGGAGCTGCAGCAGTTATTTCTGCACAAACGTCCACTGTACATTCACTAGATATTCTCAGAGCTAAACTAACTCTTCTGCAGTGTGGAGTGAGCAGCATGCACGTGAGAGGTGGAGTGAGACAGCGAGAACGCGCGCGCTGTGTTAGTGAAGGCAGGCAGGCAGCGGAGCGGGGACATCAGCCACACGCGAGCGCGCATGTGTCCCGACCCGGTACATTTATACGCTTAAAAAGTTACAAACAGTCCCTTTAACTATGGACAATCATAGGATTAATTGCAATTCAATATTTTAATCGATTTACAGCCCTAATGAGAACGTGTTGGGTTTTCTCATCTAATTCGCCACCAGAAAACAAATCAATGTTTTTCTCAACATATCAAACTATTCCTTTAGTAAAACGTTTGGCTTGAGTCCAGTCCAGGTTGTGTTTATAAACTACCATAAACAGACAGTAGCTTTACAGCCTGAGTAAAACCACTAAAAACAGCAGCTGATAGCCCGCATGAAACTCCAGAAAATTACATCACTCTCGCTCGGGTTTCCTGTCGATATCTGTCATTGTTTTGTGTTGTTAATTGATTTCCAATAATAAATATATACATAAAGCAGCATATTTGTTCACTCCCATGTTGATAAGAGTATTAAATACTTGACAAATCTCTCTTTAAGGTACATTTAGAACAGATAAGAAATGTGCGATTAGTCACGATTAAATATTTGAATTGATTATCAGCCCTATACAAATATAGGTATTATATTACATCATTATCTTTATTGCCTGTACTGTATAATCTTTTGCAATACTGTTTCTGAACTATCAATTATAATAAAGTTGATCAAACTGGAACTGAAAATGAAGTTCAGCCAGTATAAATATTGTTCTCCGAGGTAGTTGTCATGTTATAAAGAGGGATTATCTCGGACACTACTTTGCTATAAGTGATATAAAAAGTGTGCATTGTTGCCATTGTTGGCTTGCACGCAGCTAACACGCATTATCTTGCAAATCCTCCGCTCCAGTAAGCTCTCTGAACACATCTGAATCACTAACACTTAACAGTGTTTGCAATAAAATAGTCATTCGTGTCATGACAGGACGAGGTTGCTCCTGCCAAACAGTGGAGTTACTATCTCGCGTCTGGCCTGCAGAGACTTTTCCCTTCAAGATAATCAAGTGTATAAATTAATCAAATGATGAGTGCAATGAACTTGAATTCAAGGTCATTTATTTATAAGTTTAAATACATGTGAAATGGTGAATAAATGTATGTGTGGATGTACGTCCAGGGCACTTTATCATTCTAATAGCCATGTCTAGATGTCAGAGCACATGTTCCACCACACATCAGGACCTCTCTGAGCACTGCCATTATCTTTTTACAGGCTCTCTCCTGGCCTCGGGCCTACAGTACAGGCAGTCTGTTGTATCAGTTGACACCCCCCCTCCAGCCGCAGCAGCAGCAGCAGCATCACAGAGCTGCATTCTTGGCTGCAGATAATAAACACAGAGCAGAGTGGACACTTCAGAGCAGGCTCCACACGGCTGAGAGGGGAGGACCGGGCCCAGCAGAGACCAGACACAGACTGTAGGCCTCCTGCAATCAGGGGAACTCCACATTCCTCAGTATATCAAAGACTGTGTATGTACAGTACAGTGTAGTACTAAGTGGAAGTAATAGATACATTAAATACATTTAAAGGGACTATTTGTAACTTTCAGAAATGCTTGTTAACAGCGACACCTGTGGCCGTTAAGTCAACGAAAGTCAGCGTCCTGTTGCTCGCACTTGCTCGCTCTACATAGAAATGAACGAGCATCGCTCAACACAGTGAGGCGACACACGTCAGCTAAAAGCACAATATCACTCTATATTTACGCTGCTTGGCAGTAATGTTAGCTGACCAGACAGAGGTCTCTCCATGAACATGATTTAGATCTGATCCTAGTGTTGGATTTTCCTGCTTCAGCCTCCGGGGCTGAAGCAGGAAAAGCAGGTCAGTGCCGGGGCTGAAGCAGGAAGAGAAACGTTATCGTCTTGCGACTGCGCCCGCAGGGAGACACCGGCGCCCGGTCAGAGACGATAACGTTTCTCTCTGCGGAGCCCCGTCACTTCACAAGACACGGAAAACCTCTGTTGGTCTGGAGGAGCTGCAGCAGTTATTTCTGCACAAACGTCCACTGTACATTCACTAGATATTCTCAGAGCTACTAACTCTTCTGCAGTGTGGAGTGAGCGCGCATGCACGTCTAGAGGTGGATTTTTTAATCATATTTGCTTCAATCTCGCCTACTTCAGCTTTAAAGGAAACACTACTGCTCCAAAATGTCTCGACTTCCGAGTGGAAAAGTACCCGAATCTTCCGCATCCATCCGTTTGGTCACTACGAAAATTGGCATCAACGAGCGGCGCTCTTCCTGGGGGCTTGCAGGATACACTGGCCCATCCTTTACCAAAGGAAAGGAGACAATGCCGCCCCACAATTCCTTGCGGCCATTCATGAAAACAAACGATACGCCTATCTTGCATAATATTTAGCTCCATGACACATAAACTAGAGTAGCTACTGTAAGTGCACGTCCACGTGTTCCAATACCTTATTAGTCCACTATTCACAGGCTTCTAGGAAGCCAAATTGAGGGTTAGACCGTCCTCGGCATGCTCTGCTAGATGACAGGGCAAATATGTTTCAACACAGTTTATAGCTTTACTTTCAAGTTACCATCCAACAATAGCTTCGGGCTCTGAATCAAAGCCTCGCTGACTCTCCAGTATAAACAGGCTGGAAGCCGGAACGCGGCTCGCAGTGAGGCATTTGTCACACACACAGGTACAAGTAGTGGATGTATGCGTGTGGGTTTTGAGTATATAGGACATGAAAGCACATACCAGGAGGAGTGTACTGGGAAAATAATGACTCTGTGTGTGTGTGTGTGTGTGTGTGTGTGTGTGTGTGTGTGTGTGTGTGTGTGTGTGTGTGTGTGTGTGTGTGTGTGTGTGTGCGCGTGTGTGTGTGTGTTGTTGGAGTGGGCTGTTATTCATACAGGTTACTCATTGATCCAGACGACTAGAGGGAGTGGTGTACAAGGCGGAGATCGGCTCCACGGGCAGCTGCGAGGAGTTGGATGAGTGAACACAGACGTCTAAAACTGAAACTCCACCAGATATCATTCTGCTCGTGTTTGGAAGGGTATTTGCGTACAAAACATACACACACACACACACATGCTGACACACGGGCTGACCTTCCTCTCTCTCAATGTCGCCCCCTCCTCATCTCTGATGCTTGTCTAAACACCCCTACACCTTAGAGAGGAGGAGGGCCTTCACATCAGACTACACACACACACACTTTCCCCGAGTGGAGCTCTGACAAAGAATGTGACAGCTCCACACACGTCGCACTGCAGAGGGAGAACACACACACACTAACACAGGAGGAGGAGGAGGAGGAGGAGAGGCGGCATGACCCAACATGCACTTGGCTCCGATGGAAAACCGTCGGACGCTCCATCACACAAAGACTCAGGGAAGAGGAGCCGGGAAAGCCGGCATTCCGCGGATATAGGGTTGTATATAGGGTTGTGTACATTAGACTGAGTTGGAGCTTAGAGAGAGAGAGAGAGAAGGGGGGGCCTGAAGATGATGGAAGTGATAGTAAGCAGTGCTGGAGAGAAAGGAAGGCGGGAAGAAGGAGATAGAGGGATGTCATCGTGGTTCGTGAGTCTCTCCTTCAAGCCTCGAGGGAGGAGACATTTCTCTGCTGAAGGGTCTTTGAGCAAACATCAGACTTTACCTGCACAATCAGTATCATCACAAGCTGCCTAATACCCAGTTAAAGCTGCAGAAATGGAGCAAATATGATTAAAACATTTTTATTTTTATAAACTATATCTTGACAGTAGCGCATGAGACAGGTAATCTGAAAAAAAATCATGTGTCCTCCGGTGTTCCTAACGGCATCTGCAAGATTTCACAGACCGGAGGAAAACAACCAATCAGAGCCGAGCTGGAGCCTTGCCGTCTCTGAGCAGCTGTCAATCAAATCGCAAACTCCGATCAAACGGTCAAACTAGGCAGCGCTGATCAAATATGAATCAATATTCTGTTACTGTAATGCCTATTTCTCTCCTCAAATGTTCTCAGAAACATCTTGTAGTGTACTGTTTAGCTGTAAAATTAGAAATTTTGTGAGAGCAAGTTGAGGAAATACCAAGCACTGCCCACCAGCCGGAGCACAGCCAATAGGAACTCGCTCTCTCTCTCTCTGAAATGACCTGTGATTGGTCAAAGTCTCCCGTCATGGAGCTAGATTTTTTTAAAGGCTGAATACAGAGCCATGAGGAGGAGCAGAAGTCTAATTTTCTCTCAGAACACTTGAATTACAATATGCTGAAAGGTTATTATGGAATTTTTGCCCAGTGATGCCAAAAACTATTCTGCCTACTGCAGCTTTAACCTCTGCATCTTATGAGACACAATTTCGCAATCGGATCCAGCCAGTCCCAGAATAAATAGGCTTCTTATAGTCGATGCATAAATCAAGTCATTCTTCTGGGTATTAGTGGGGAGGAGTAAATAAACTGCACCATAAAGCTGTCAGTAAAAACAGATTAGCAACCTAACTGTCTCATGTTGGGAGTAAACAGTGGGCATTGTAATTTGAGTTTTGAATCCTGCACAACCTGTGTGCACCCCAATGACTCACTCTTTATAAAAACACCATCAGCAAGAAGGCCACAAGTGTTAGGCTACTTTTAACTTCTTTATGTTCTTCAGGTAATAAATAAACCAGCTCTGTGTGCCACAGTTCTGTCATGATGTCATATGTGTGAAGCTACAATAAGACATCAAGAAATGTCTTGCAACCACACCCACAGATCCATTTTTTTTTGCAAGAGGGGAAATTAAAAAAAGAAGAGTTGCTTCACATGTTGAGTTTGAAACGTGTTGCTGTTAAACATTTACCTGAAAGTGCGTCAATCCTTTCTCTCTCTGTCACACACCAACACTTTAAAGCCTTTTCCTAACATCAGCCTGATGAGACCTTAGAATAAAACACTTTTATATGAGAGCACCATGCTTACCTGGGGATGAATATTTCTTCATGGCTGCAGATGTTTCCTCGCTTGGTCGTTATTACAATTTGAAAACAGTTAGAGTCGCTCCTGTTTCTCTGTCTTCTTTCTTTTCCAGGTTGTTTCTGTTCGTGCGCTTCTCTCTTCCTCTCTCTCTTTCCTGGACGGTCAGCTTACCAAACACACCTGAGGTCGGTGGAGGTGCAGCAGGTAAAATTCACTTCTTATTGAGCTTCCTGAACTTATTCCTGCGTCTTAATTTCCACCCTCGAACCACTTGGAGAGACAGTCAGACAGTCTGTTGGGAATGGAGACAGTCACACCTGCGCGCCTCCTGACGCACGCCCAGTGCAGGAGCAGCAGGAGTGGTTTACTGGAACTTCACTGTTCTACTGCTTCCACCTATCAACGCTCAGAGGTGGAATAAAAGGCACATTTAAGTCATATTTACTATGTGGGTCTGTGGTTTTGAAGAGAACTATGTGAAGCTAATTCATTAATTGGACAGCTCAGTAATCCTGAAATTAAAGGGACTCTATGTAAGAATCAGAAATGCTTGTTAACAGCGACACCTGTGGCCGTTAAGTCAACGAAAGTCAGCGTCCTGTTGCTCGCGCTTGTGCTCGCTCTAAATGGACATGAACGAGCATCGGTCAAAACAGTGAGGCGACACACGTCAGCTAAAACCACAATATCACTCTATATTTCAGCTGCTTGGCAGTAATGTTAGCTGACCAGACGAAGGTCTCTCCATGAATCAATGCTGATCCTAGTGTTGGCTTTTCCTGCCTCAGTCGAAACGCGCCCGCAGGGAGACACCGGCACCCGGTCAGAGACGATAACGTTTCTCTCTGCAAAGCCCCGTCACTTCACAAGACACGGAAAACCTCTGTTGGTCTGGAGGAGCTGCAGCAGTTATTTCTGCACAAACGTCCACTGTACATTCACTAGATATTCTCAGAGCTAAACTAACTCTTCTGCAGTGTGGAGTGTGCGCGCATGCACGTGTTGAGGTGGAGCGAGACAGCGAGAACGAGCGCGGTGTGTGAGCGAACGCAAGCAGGCAGCGGAGCAGAGACTCTGGCCACACGCGAGCGCACATGGGATCCCGACCCGGTAGATTTATACATGTAAAAAGTTACAAACAGTCCCTTTAAGTCATATTTACTGTGTGGGTCTGTGGTTTGAAGAGAACTATGTGAAGCTAATTAATTAATTGGACAGCTCAGTAATCCTGAATTAAAGCAGGTCTGGTGTGTTGCGCAATCTGAGTGGGCATGCGCGCATATAACAGATTATAAAGCCTAATAATCATCCTTAAAAACACACAAATAGATCTCCCTCTTTTTATGCGTCTATAAAGGAGCTTATTGTGCCATCACCCACACACATTATGTGTTGTGTATGTATACTTGTTTGCAGTATAAACTGTGTGGCTGGGTGGAGCCACGTGTTGAGTTAGCCCACATCTAGGCAAGGCAAGTTTATTTATATAGCACATTTCATACACAAAGGCAATTCAAAGTGCTTTACATATATAAAAGCAAGATAAAAGAGCACAAAGTGCATAAGATGAAAATGAATAAAAGAATATGAAAGTATAAGTAAAAAGAAAAGAAATTAAAAGGATAATAAAAACATGTCAAACTGTGGCAACCTGCTTCATGTTCACAAGACCTGGATTCACATCCTGCCACACAGAGCTGCTGCTCTGAGCTGTAGAGACCTCTAGTGGCTGCTGCCTGGTCTCCTCTTCTTCCTCCTCTTCTCCTCTAAACACTGATCTCTGGTCGGTGTTCAACAGCTTTGACAGCAGTAGTATTTGTTCCAGCAAAGTGACTCCTCCTAAATCAAGATAAATCAGAAAGCTAACATCCCCTCATTCTATAGGGTGTCCTCAGTGGGCATAGGTTCTACGAGTCTCCCCTTCACAGACATGCCCACTTTATGATAATCACATGCTGTTTTTTTATGCAGTATAAATGTCATTTTCTCCTATTCTGAAATGGTGTATCTGAATATTTCTGCATACTGTGGTCCCTAAACAGTCTTGAATTCAATAAATTGGGTATCACTGTACAGCTGAGACTCTTGTGGATCCAATGAGCCCAACTGTATTCATGTATGATGATGTTAGTCCCCATAGGAGACATTTCATTGTAGTGAGACCTATTGTTTTTTTGTTTTTTTTAAACTTGACCTCACTGTATAAAATGACCTGTGGTGACCTCTAGGATAATCACAGCCTCATGAAACTTTACAGCCACAAACTAGAGACCTAGAGCATTCAGAGGATGGATGGCTTTCCTAGCTAGATTGGCAATAAGGTGGTTTCTGAGAAGTTTACACAACAGAAGTGCTCGCCCATCCAATTGCTGAAAAAATGCAATTCTTGCAGAAATCTCCAAATGTCAAAGAGTTTTTGAAACTAAATCCCAGCATGGCTTTTTCTATGGTGTTCCTCAAGGTCTTGGTGTCTTAATGTGGGATTTTGGAGGGATTAATGATCATTTTTATCAATTCTGGAGTGGCAATTCATGTTTATTTCTGATTTATAAATTAATCTTCAGGTTCTCAGCTTTCAGATGATGTACATCACTTCTATGTGACATCTACTGTTGACCTGCTATCTCCCCCTAAAGACCCCCTGTACCCTCCTAAAAAAAGACAAAAGCTGGTTTATTTTGGGTCTCAGAGGATTAAAACATTCACATGAACTACTAACTATACAGGTGCTTAACGGAGTGGAGTTTTTAATCAAGATCAAGGCACCAAAAGAACCCTTGAAGAGCGTGTTTGTCAGTAGCTTCATCAACTAAGAAAACCACCTGCTGACGGGTCACAGTAGTGATACTGAATTCTTAAGAAACATCAACACTGACAGCTGTGGGTGGACCTGACCTAGAACAACAGAGGCTTCATCAGATAGTATGAGCATGCGTTATCAGATAGATGCACCCAGCAAGACTACCATCAATGATTCTGTGTGTATTGACACTTATTTTGCACCTTAAAGCAAGAATATGTAAATTATGCTGAACAGCTGCAACCTACAAGAGACAATTATGGAAAATCTTAATGCTAAAATGTAGCACAAGTGGCAAAGTAATGTCAGCTATACAGAATAATCCACTTTAGAGACACTAGCCACCATCAGCTTCTGCTCATACCAGACAAGATAAGGCAGCGAAAAGAACTTGACTTCTTCGAAAGTCACAGAGTCCCTCTTTAAAATAGGTTTTCAAGAGAAGCGGCTCAAAAAAAAAGTCAAGTGAGTCATCTCAGTTCTCAGAAACAAGACGACTGTGCATGTTGTGGCGCCTGGACCAAAGACCGATCAAGTGTTTCACACTGTAAAAGGTTGACATTTCAAATAGACAGGGACTGGAGCTGCTGCGGAAGAAAAGATTAAACCTGCAGTAAGCAGAATATTATTTGGCATCATTGGGCAAAAAAATCCATATTAACTTTTCAGCATATTGTAATTCAAGTGTCCTGAGAGAAAACTTCTGCCTTCTGCACCTCCTCATGGCTCTGTTTTTAGGCTTTAATCACAGGTCATTTCAGAGAGAGAGAGAGAGAGCGTTCCTATTGGCTGTTCATTCAACGGAGGCAGCTGTCAATCACTCTCGAACTCCGATCAGACGGTCAAACTAGGCAGCGCTGATCAAATATAAATCAATATTTTGTTACTGTAATGCTTATTTCTCTCCTCAAATGTTCTCAGAATCATCTTGTAGTGCACAGTTTAGCTGTAAAATGAGAGAGTTTGCCCCGGCTGGTGGGCGCTGCTTGGTGTTTCCTCAACAGATGTCAACATAGCTGCCGGGTCACAAACTCTCATTTTACATCTAAACAGTAAAACATCTAAACCCGTCAGTCCAACATGGACTAAACAAAACTGGGGAAACGGAGCTGAGGTCACTTGTGGAGAGACAGACTACACTGAGGAGCACCCAGAGGTGCTACCGCTTACTCACCTCAGGTGCAACACAGCAATCCTCACAGCACAAATGGTGCAATAATACTCCATTCATGTCCCGGTGCTTTTACTTGCATGCATAAGGTGTAGGGACCTCTCCACGAGTGTCTAGCCTCCCAACAATAAGCACACTCTCCTTCACTGACAGAAAACATAAAGATTAATCAAAACCAAACTCAGTTGGTTTGACAATACAGGCACAAATATGATAACTCAAGCAAAACAATGAGGAACAAAACAGCAGCAGGGTGAACCTACAAAAAGGGAAAACAAGGATACGTAAATGATTCATTGTGATGTTGGTGTGGGGTATTAACACATGGGATCACTCAGAAAGTTTGGCCGGACACATCAGATTAAAGCTAGAACAGAAGGCAGTCAACTGAGTATGCAGTGCAAAAAGGCTGACACGTGCATGTTAAGTGATCACTTAAACTACATACCTGTAACACCAAACACTAGGTTTACGTTGGGTCAGATAATCCTTTATTATATGTTGATGTAAAGTGTTCCAGCAGCAGAAGGACTGGTGGTATCTCTCTTTCACACAGCGTGTGTGAAGCAGCCGGTCACTGAAAGAGATTTAAGAACGCACGGGGGGGAAGCAGCGCCTTTTGTAGTCCATCTTCAGAACGTTGTACGGTAGACCCTCGTCAATAACATCCATCACCGTCGCATCATAATTACGGAGCCTAGTGTAAGAGCAGTCAGATTCTCTGAACACCACAGTTGTCTTTTCCTAATTCCTTCTGAATTCTCCTTCACATCTTTCCTTGACCTCATGACGTTTCCCATCGAGGTCATGGAAAAGTGGTTAGGAAAAGACGTTAGGACGTAACTTTTTGACTATTCGGCAGAATAGTCTTTTTTGCTTTGTAGGTTCCTAACAGAGTAAAATGACCCAGAAGTATCTGAGTCGCAGCCGTGATAAGAGCTGTTTGAATTCTTTGAATGTTAAGGAAAGGAGCTTCAATACTTCCTTTCTTATCTCCTTTAACATAGGGAACAATGGAGCATCCTTTACCAAAGGAAAGGACATAATGCCGTGTGGCAGCAACATTTGAAGCGCCACCAGCCGTCAATAACATCCGCCGTTGCTTAATTGTTTAATTGTACACTATATAAATTGAAAACATCCTTCTTATAGGAGGTTTTGGACAGGAATCCTTAATTGAATTGTACTTCATTGAGTTTGTCACTGTACTCAGTCTCTGTGTTATTAATAAAGTTGCTTAAAACAAAAAAAATCCACTGTTGCATAGTGTAAGTGACTCGAATTCTCTTAACATCGTGGTTGTCTTTTCCTAATTCCTTCTGAATTCTCCCTCACATCTTTCCTTCATGACGTAATCCATCGAGATCAAGGGAAAGTGGTTAGGAAAAGACAGAGGTTAAGATACGTTTTTGATATGTAGCCTTAGTCGGTCTCCTTTGAGTTCTGTAATGCTTCAAATGTGGGATGCCATGAATCACAACCTCAGCATGACCCTCTGCACACCACCACCACCAGCAGCAGCAGCAGCAGCCAGAAACCTCATCAGGCCCTCCTGCAGGAACGGGATAACTGCTGACTCAGAGGCTCTGAGTGTCTCTGTGCTCCAGATGGATCAAACAGTGGCGGCTGTAAGACTGAAGGACTCCAGGGTCCCATCTCACAAAGCAGGATTACTGAGTTATCCAATTACTGCTGAGTAGAAACCACCAACAATCTGAAACATGCTGAACAGGAGAGCTGTTCAGACGTTGACTCGCTGCAGACTGCTGGTAATAGTCACAGCTAATAATGGTTTTGTTTTAATGTTTTCATTCTCTATTATTATTTACACCAAACAATTAAAATGTCTAAACTGAACTGAGTGCTTATTATTGGAATTTATGAAGCAGCTCCAACAGTTTCCCTGATGCAGCATCATAACACCACATGATGGTGATGGTCTGACACGGTGTCAGATCTCTGTAGCAGAGGGAGGGGCAAAAACATTTATGGCATCCATGCCAAGATGAAATAAGGCAGGTGTCAGCACAATGAAAACATCAAGAAACAACAGTTCTTAAGGAAACTTTAATAGCTTTAATATGGACATAATTATGCTCACATTGTTTTGTCCGTACAAAATAAGAACAAACTGGACAGGGTTGTTAAACTGGGTGGCAAGATAACAGAGGAACCAATGTGCAGTATTACTTACATGACAGACCAGATCATAGCAGATCTACTGCACCCTCCGAGGCCTGGATATGTTCTTTTATCTCCAGGGTGCAGGTGTAGTATATATACCCAGGGAGAGGACTAAAGGAGGCATCACATCCTTTGTCCCACACAGCTCACATGGGAAACTCAAAGACACTTTACAGAGCTAAAATGATCATAAACAAGGACATCATCATAATATATAAAACACACAACATTAATCACACGTTAAAAAGGTGAGTTTTGATAAGTGATTTGAAAGTGGACAGGTTGGTGCAGTCTCTGATGTGTTTGGGGAGTGAGCTCCAGAGGGAGGGGGAAGCTATGGCGAATGCTTTGTCGCCCCAGGTCCGGTGCTTGGTTCTTCTGAGCGGAGGGGGCAGGAAGAAGTGTGATGGTGGAGCAGGTCACTGGGGTAGGAGGGGGCCTGGTGGTGGAGGGCTTTGTGAGTGAGGAGAAGGACATTGAACTGGATCCGTTGTGGGACAGGGAGCCAGTGGAGGTTCTGGAGGACAGGGGTGATGTGATCACGGGGCCGGGAATGGGTGAGCAGGCGGGCAGCAGAGTTCTGGATGTACTGGAGTTTATTTAAGACTTTGGATGATGAGTCGATTCTGGATGTGATGGAGGAGTGGATCAGAGTTTCGGCAGCAGAGAAGGAGAGTGATGGGCGGAGACGAGCTATGTTTTTGATGTGGAAAAAGGCCGTCCTGGTGATGTGGTTGACGTGGTGTTCGAAGGAGAAGGTGGCTGAGGGGAGGGGGACAGAGTGGAGGTGTCGATGGTGAGGCAGAAGTTGTGAGTGGTTCTGGTGAGTGATTTGGGACCGATGATTTATCACAGTTGAGATGGAGGAAGTTGATTTGCATCCATGATTTCATTTCAGTGAGACGGTTGGACAGAGTGGAGTGTGCAGCGGTGGTGATGGATTTTGTGGAAATGTAGAGCTGGATGTCGTCGGCGTAGCAGTGGAAGTGGAGAAATATAAAGATTATGTTACATTTTTCTTTAAAAGGCTGACTCTGTATTTGTGATGGGCCCTCTGACTTATGCCATTGTAAGGCCATAACCACATCCTGTCACTGTGGTATATTGTGGTAGATTACAGCTGATCTCGGCCTCTCATGTTACAGGTTTTAACCAGAAAAACCTCGTTGGGTGCCAGAGAGAATCACAAACTCTCAAACTGTTAAATATTACATGACTTGCATGCAAAACACTAATCAGATAAACACACACTTTGGATGTTTTCACCTGTTTTCACACAACACCTACCTACACATCTAAAAGCACCTAGTGAATGTCACAGTTTCCGCTCGCACCTCCGTTACTGAGTAACAGCGGTGCAGCCACATTTCAAGAACCATTTTATTACTTAACCTCCAACAACAGCACCTGCGTGTGTTTGTGGATAATCAGACCTAAACCGAGGCCTTAAAACACACATGTGGCTTCAAAGTAAAAATATCATATCCTCTGGTTTTGTAAATACGCGACGTGTGCACCTATTGGCTGTAAAACTATGGCAGATTATTATCTCTTACAGTATCTTTGTACCTCAGGTTCTGCCGTACCTTATCATTTGGTGTTTCCTGTTGCAAGTTATGACAAGTATGGAAACTGCTGCAGTTGCACCATCAGGAGTTCTTGTACAAAACTTAGTCTGCATTGACACAAAATGGGTGAATAAAGTAGAACATGTACTGGGTTAAAAGTACAGATGCCGGGACCCTGCGGTGTAGATGCATCTACAGTTTCTTGCTGTAGATGTTGTTTTTCTTGTAAAACGGGGTCTCAGTTTCCGTTTTGCGTTCTACCACTCACCTCAAAGCGTAGTTTCCACTTCTCGCTGGACTTTCACACACAACAACTGCTGCATACTCCAGTACCACTGCACCCTGATACTTCCACCCCCACAGACACAGCAGGCGTAAACACACATTTCACACTTGAGCGCTTCGGGTGCTGCTCGGCAAAATAAGAGTCACAGCTTGTGACCACACAAACGCACCGCACAAGTAAACATTTTCTTAATGCCTTGCATGCTGCCACAAGATGAGATTTTCTTTTCCTGTGTGACATTTTAAAGATGACTCATACTCTGCCTCTCCGACCTGCAACTCGTCTTGACTTATAACCTTTTGAATTGTTTGAAAATGCAGCGTTTGCATCAGTTAAAACGTGCACTCGGCTCGACAATAAATTATTGTACTGTTTTACAAAAGGTTGTTTCTTCGTCTGTGGTCCAACATTTACTTTGACTTAAAATATTTAATATCAAAAACAATTCGCTGAATTCTCCTGTGTTATAATAAAAGAATTGTGTGAGTTGCCTTTAAAAAAAAACACAGAGGCAAATGGACTGATTTGATGTGTCTGAAAACTGAAACCACAGACTGTGAAATAATCATGGAAACAGTAGGAGTTCGTTGTTGTGACGTTATCTCTTTTACAGTAAGTCGGTGTAAGTGCCAGTTTACAGTAAAACCCAGGGATGTTACTGACTCATGTCATCACCTGTTCACTGTTTCAGTGCTGCTCTGCTGCTCATCAATCACCAAGTCTGAAGTAGCAGCTCAGAGATAGATACGTCTGAGAGGTTGAGTGGGAGTTAAAGCTGAAGTAGGCGAGATTGGAGCAAATATGATTAAAAAAAAGTTGTTTTTATAAAATGGTCGCGATATCCTGACAGTAGTACATGAACAGATAACCTGAAAAAAATCATGTGTCCTCTGGTGCTCCTAACGGCATCTGCCGTCCAGCTGCCGTCTCTGAGAGCCGGCCGTCAATCACTCGCGAACTCCGACCAAACGGTCAAACTAAGCAGCGCTGATCAAATATGAATCAATATTATTTTACGTTAATGCCTATTTGTCTCCTCAAATGTTTTCAGAATCATCTTGTAGTGCACGGTTTAGCTGTAAAATGAGAACATTAGTTATCACCCCTCCAATGAATCGCCACCTTAACGTGGTGGAGGAGAGGTTTGTGTGTTATCGGGGGGATTTAGCTCCTGATAGGGCCTCCCAAGGCAAAGTGGTCCCAGGGGAAGAAGAAGAGCGATTCACAGACCTTTATAAGACATAAGATATTCCTTTATTTGCAAATTTGCAGTGTACAGCAGCAAAGGGGATATATAGTGCAGAAACAAGAGCAGCGGTAAAAACAAAAATCAGATACAACACAGTGCAAAAAGCAAAACAAAAGTAGACAGACATATAAAATATGAACAATTTAAATAGAAGGAAATATAAAAATAGGAACAATATATACAGTGTTGACAATCAATTATGAATCGGTTCCAACAGACTTGTGAAACCTCGCCCGGAAAAGGGAAACCAGGGAGGGGAAACCTGGAGGGGAGCTCGCCAGCGAGCGTCTGGTGGCAGCCCGATGAAACAACATGGAGCCGCCAACCTTTTTCATTTATTTGGACTTGAATTAAAGATAATTACCAATTACGATATTTCACCATCTCCTAAAGGAAATCAAAAAGTATATTATTTCAGACATGGCGACTTATCCCATGTTCATGTTTTATCCCTCCTGTTGTCTTCCCGTTGCAACGTTTGTCTTTGGTCTGGTTTGACTGTTTTTAAAGCATACATTATAAATTATCACCCAATTCTGTAATACACCTTTTTGGCCAACTTCATTCCAACTCATTACCACAAGTTTTACACTTTTTGGGGAATTCATGGTAAATAAACCTAATTTATATGAAATTAAACCTCATTTTTTTAGGAAAAAATGCAGAAATTATGAATTATTTGGACTATACTCAAAATTGGAGGAATAATGTTGATGGATTATCACAGACTGGTTTATGTCAAAGTTCAGTCAGAATATTACAAATATTATAATATAAAAAAAATGTTTAATGACAGTGTGACACATTACACCACAGGTGCTATAATTTTGAATAAAATACCCATAATGCAGCAAAAGTAGTGGTCATTATTTTTCTTTTGCAAAGACCATATAAGGGAACCATCCATGTAATTTTGGGGCAATTAGGTGAAAGACATCCATATTTATGATATAATGAAGTTTGAAAACGGGTCAAAAGGAGGGTTATTTGTATACAATACATACATCTGATATGGCATTCAAGTTAACCTTTTTTTTTTTTTACAATAAATCCTCACTTTATAGAAAACTATAAGACATTTCTGAAATGAAAGAAGACATATTTACATTAATAAACATACATGTCAGGGTTCAATCCAGCCACTGACAGACAAAACAAACTGCGACATTTTGTGCTTCTCTACTTTCAAACCGAGTCGTGTGCAGTCTTTTCAAACATTGTACCAAACCGTTCATTGGCAGTGCATGTTGTACCTTTGTACCAGTTCATGGTCCTTATTGTCTGAGCCACACAAACACACATACACAAGGCCTGAAGAGATGTTGGAGAACGTGCCGAGTTGCAGCTTTGCTTGACATGCATCACGTCGTGCCTCGGTGGTGCACCGAGAGACGACGGTGGAATTTCAGGTCGCTCGCTTGCAGACATCTTCAGCGTCTGATTGTTCCACGCATGTCCTCATAAACCTCGTTGTTGGGGACGCGTCTCGGTTTCTTTGTGGTGTACGTCTTGGTCTGGCAACGAGAGATAGTGTTGTCAACATGTTAGATGTAGAGTGGTGCTATTACACAATCAGGAGGAGGATTATTACTCAGTGCAACCTCTCTCTCTACTGAGTTTATCTTTGCAACATGACAACTTATATAGAAAGCGACCTTTTAAAGTGATACAGTCAAAACATTGTGGTCATAATGATAATGTCAAATGCATTTGAAAGTAAACTGACACAGATTAATCAACCACTATTAGTATACAGTATAATTATTTATATATATTGTGCATTTTTTTCATTTATATCATCATATATAATCATTTAAATTAAGTGTGTGTGTGTATATTAGGGCTGTCATTGATTAAAATATTTAATCGCAATTAATCGCATGATTGTGCATAGTTAATAGCACATTTTTATCTGTTCAAAATGTACCTTAAAGGGAGATTTGTCAAGTATTTAACACTCTTATCAACATGGGAGTGGATAAATATGCTGCTTTATGCAAATAAATGTATATATTTATTACTGGAAATCAATTAACAACACAAAACAATGACAGATATTGTCCAGAAACCCTCACAGGTACTGCATTTAGCATAAAACAATATGCTCGAATCATAACATGGCAAACTGCAGCCCACATATCTTGATGTCAGAGGTCAAGGGACCCCTTTGAATATCGCCATGACAGTTTTTCCTCGCCAAAATTTAGCGGAAGTTTGTTTGTTTAGTATGACATGGTTGGTACCAATGGTTTCATTCGTTTTTCTAGTTTCATATGATACCAGTATCTTCACTCTAGCTTTAAAAGTCAACCCGCTACAACGTCTGGAAGACGTTCGCGTTAACGCACTTTGACAGCCCTAATATACAGTATGTCCATTGGATTACAGAGAGAGTTATTCTGTTAGCCTACCCTTTTGAAATAAATGTGGTGGACAAAATAATAGAAACAATTGTCAGTATAACTCACAATACAATAACAACAGCACCACACTGCAACCATCCAGTTGAATCAACACCTCACAGGGTAAATGAAACGTGTGAAAGTGACTCTGACGATAAACCTCAGCTTTCAAACTGACAATAACAAATTCCCCATCATAATAATTTGACTATGTGTTTGTCAGACGAGTACTGTTGAGAATAACAGGAACATGGAAACAACCCCTAAGTTTCCATCAGGGTTTGTGAGTCATATCCAATCAAATGAAGAAACACACAGTGAAACACACGGGTACCTTGCGGACGATCCATATGAGGAAGACGATGATGATGCCAAACAGCACAGCAGAACAGATCACAAGAGACACCAGGATCAGTTGGTCCCCAGATTGATCGTCACACTGCTGCAGTTTATCTGTTAATTAATAGACACTGTGTTTACTCTCTCTCTCTCTGTCTCACCCCGGCCGGTCGAGGTTAGCAAGCAAGTGTGAGCATGTTGGAATTCTTGATTAAGGTGGCGTCCCACTTTTTCCCCCTGAGACCCACAATAGATCCGTTTTTGTCTTTTTGTTTAGGGGAGTCCAGGGGGTCTTTAGGGGGAGATAGCAGGTCAACAGTAGATGTCACATAGAAGTGGTGTACATCATCTGAAAGCTGGGAACCTGAAGATTAATTTGACAGTGTATAAGGGTTTATAACATGATGATAGAAGTATATGATGGTCATCCCCATGCTCTAAGTTTCGTAAGTTGTTGCAGCAATGTTTGGGTTGATTCCATTTGTTACACAGATTTGGTGCTAAATTTAACCATTTGTTTACCACTTGAGAATTGATAAAAAAAATGATCAATAATCCCTCCAAAATACCACATTAAGACACCAAGACCTTGAGGAACACCATAGAAAAAGCCATGCTGTGATTTGGTTTCAACAACTTTTTGACATTTGGAGATTTATGCAAGAATTGCATTTTTTCAGCGATAGATGGTGAGCACTTCTGTTGTGTAAACTGCTCAGAAACCCCCTTATTGTCAATCTAGCTAGGAAAGCCATCCATCCTCTGAATGCTCTAGGTCTCTAGTTTGTGGCTGTAAAGTTTCATGAGACTGTGATTATCCTAGAGGTCACCACAGGTCATTTTATACAGGGAGGTAACAAAAATGGTCTCACTACAATGAAATGTCTCCTATGGGGGCTAACATCATCACACATGAATACAGTTGGGCTCATTGGATCCACAAGAGTCTCAGCTTTACAGTGAAACCCAATTTATGTAATTCAAGACTGTTTATGGACCCCAGTATGCAGAAATATTCAAACACATCATTTTAGAATAGGAGAAAATAACACATATATACTGCATGTGATTATCATAAAGTGGGCATGTCTGTAAAGGGGAGACTCGTGGGTACCCATAGAACACATTTTCATTCACATATCTTGAGGTCAGAGGTCAAGGGACCCCTTTTGAAAATGGCCATGCCAGTTTTTCCTCGCTAAAATTTAGCCCAACTTTGGAGCATTATTTATCCTCCTTCCCGACAAACAAGCATGACATGGGTTCCTTGGGTTTTGTAGTTTCTTCATATCTGTAGCTTCACTCTAGCCCTAAAACTGAATTGTTGTCTGGTGGAATGATGGTGATGTTGAATTGTGAAGTACATAAATTGATGAGGCTCACCTCTCACCACCAGGAGCACGGACCCGTTGCCAACACTGTTTACGCGTTGATGAGTCGTCGGGTCAAACTTCTTGTACAGGCACCAGTACGGTCCCGTGTCGTCAGAGGTCAAGTTCTTGATGAGGATGTCCATGTTGGGGAATACTCCATGTATCTGAAGTCTGTCGACGAATTCGTCGGCAACGTTGTTTTTTTTTGAGGCGCCATCTCTGTAGAAAACTTCCAGCTCCTCACTGAGACCCTTCTTCAGAGACAGGTACTCTTGGTCTGTTCCAGGAGGTCTGCACTGGATAGTGATGGATCCTCCAAGATCTCTCCATACCACTCCACTGCTCACTATAAAGAGACACACAAACACCTGCTCAATTATTCTGTTTCATCTCACTGTACATTTGATAAAGCTTTATGAATTCATCCTGCCTTACAACACACGTGTTTAAATTCCTACAGTACGTGTACTGATCAGTCTTACCTGGGCCGCTCAGGGCGGTCCCGGAGAGACAGAGGATGGAGATGAGCTTTAACCAGACAGCAGACATGCTGAGATCCTGTCACACAAACGCTCAATTGAACTCTAACTCTGCAGTAGGAAATGTGTTTTCACCCACACCAACAAATGCATCTACTAAACAGCAGCACGTGACCTACATCGAGATGTTTGATGTGGTTCGAGAAGAAGGTGACGCCGTATTTAGACTGCTTAGACACGTTGTAAAGGCAGACTCTTAAAGGTCACATATTGTAGAAAGTGAGATTTTCATGTCTTTTTTTTTTATCATAAAGCAGGTCTAGGTGCTATACAAATACTGTGAACGTATCGAAAAGCTCAATCCATGAAGAAACACACACAGCCCGTATTCAGAAACTGTGCATTTGAAACAAGCCGTCAGGATTTCTGTACATTTGTGATGTCACAAATATACAATATATAGATCATTACACACGTTGTAAACGTAAACATTCTAAATGTGTCCCAGTTTATTTCCTGTTGCAGTGTGTATGTGTGTGAATGACATCAACTGACAGGAAGTAAACATGGACCAAAGCTGTTGCCTAGCAACGCAATTCCGTTGAAATGTGCTAAAACGGAGCGTTTCAGACAGAGAGTTAATACAGGTTTATTCAGGCAGACAGTACGAGGAAAATAAAGTGTTTTTTTAACAATACAGCATGAAGACATGTTCTAGTAGAAACATTACATTTGAGTATGAACCTGAAAATGAGCATAATATGGGACCTTTAAACAACAACTTTTCTCTGAGGTAGGGCTGGGCGATAAGGCCAAAATCTTCTATCCCGATATTTCATATCTTATATTAACTATATAATATTCTATATGAAATAACCACATGGTAAAGCCTATTTTTACTCCTCTGCAGGGTATTTTCCTCATTTAATTCAGAACTTTAGTGCAAAATGAACAACAACAGTTACAAGTGAAATGATATCTTCAAATGATGATGAAAATTAAATTTGAGTTAGTATGTGCTTGTTATGATCAATTTAGACGACTTAATTATGTATCGCGATATCTTGATATTTCATCACGAAGAAGATAATATTAATAATAATAATAATAATAATAAACTTTATTTGTATAGCACCTTTGCACCCGATTCGACTGTTTTCAGGCCATTAAATAGGCATTATCAGTCGCTATAAGCACCATAGATGTGGGTCAGTAGGGGCCTACTACGCCTACTACGTTGTAAAAGTGAAACGTAAAAGCAACTCGTTCTAAAATGTTGTAAAACTGAGGCTTCTTTAGGTTTAGGCAACAAAAAACACTTAGTTTTAGGGAAAAACATTGTGTTTTGGGTCAAAATAACATGTACTGATGTACTTTTACATCACTGAGGAGAGGCTGCGTGATTATTTAGAAAAAAAAAACTTTCACTACTTTTACTACTATTTAAAAGCAATTAAAGCGTACAAGACAAAAAAGTAGCATGTAATCCCAGACTTGATAAAGCTTTATGAAATACACATGTAATGATCGGTCTTACCTGGGCGACTCAGGGCGGAGCAGGAGAGACAGAGGATGGAGATGAGCTTTAACCAGATGGCAGACATGTTGACAGTGACTGTAAAAAGGAAGATCACATGAAATATAAATCTTTAAAAGGGAAGTGAAAGGAGATGTTTTTGCATATACCAGTTTAGATTGCAATGTGAGATTGGCAGCTCTAATCTGAACTACAATAATAATTAACAATAATAATATAAACTCATAGCATGAAATATCCTCCTATCACCTTGACAAAAAACTGATTTACTTCATTCTCTAAAGCATCAGACTCGAGGAGACTCATTAGCTCTGGCTGAGGTGTCAGTGAATTAGTCCACAGTGAAAGTAGGTCAAAAGTGTAGTGTTAGCAGAGGAAGGCCTCTGATTCACAGTGTTTGCATCACCCTCTAGTGGCAGAAGAACCAACATATCTGAGTGTTTAGATGATGCTAACAAAGAGCAGGATATATACAGGCTTTATAACACTTTACTTTAACCCCTATTAACATTTATTAACCCTCTGAGATCCACAATAGACCTGTTTCTGTCTTTTTTAGGGGGGTACAGGGGGTCTTTAGGGGGAGATAGCAGGTCAACAGTAGATGTCAAATAGACGTGGTGTACATCATCTGAAAGCTGGGAAGCTGAAGATAAATTTGACAGTGTATAAGGGTTTAGAACATGATGATAGAAGTATATGATGGTCATCCCCATCCCCTTTGAAAATGGGCGTGCCAGTTTTTCCTCACCAAAACTAGCCCATCTTATATCATCTTATATATCTTGATATGACACCTTACTCTAGCTCTAAAGCTGAACCTGCTACAGCCTCAGATAGACAGTGAAGTCGGTCGGGATAGCGGGGTCTTCAACAGCGTTATGTCTTTGAAAAGACCATGTCCTGTTCGTGCTTAACTCCAAAACAAAGAATAATGAAGAAAGATGGGATTTAAGGACTAAGCTGAACTTTTATATGTATTCAAACAGAATAAAAGCACAGTCATGTACCTAATTGCTCACCAGGTTTTACTGCTACATACGATGCTGCTGACCGTTGTAGATTGAAGCTGAAACTCCATTAAGCTGTCACTGTCCTGAGAGGATTGTGAACATCAACATCAATAACATCAATAAAGGCTTTCACCGTCTTTGGAGATGAATTATAAAACGACACCCCCCACCCTCCTTTGCTCTCTCTGCCTCCCTCTGGGACAGATTAAAAAAAAGGTCCCTGTCCGTCCCCTCCATCAGTCCCCCCTCCTCCAGTCTCAGCCGGTTGAAGGAGGCACAATGTGAGCCGGAGCAGACACTGCGAGGAGGGCTTTTACGCTCCCCTTGTCGCTACGGAAACGGCCCTGTCCATTTGCCAACTAGTGCTTCCTGTTCAGGGCTTCTGGTGGGTGGGAAGCGTTTATTTCTGAGAGTGCTAGATAACCAGGAGGTTCTGTCTGTGGTCACAGAGAGGACACAATGTGTCTCTTAATATAATAACATACTTATTTTAGTTTCAGGAGAGACGTAATGTGTATTTCATCCTCCTTTGTCCTCCTGCTTGGAGTAGCTGCTGAGTCAGTGCAGCAGGCTATGACTGAATGGGAGTATTGATTGCCTGATTGCTTGCTGTGTCACTCAGAGATGACTCACCTCGTTTCCTCGATTCGTTTCCACGCTCTCATATCCTTTTTCCTTCTTCACAGATCTCTTCTGGGAACACACATGGCCTCATCTGGAGTGCACATGGGTCTAAATGGGCCCCTGTCAATACATTGAAGTTGCAAATGAGCAAAGGATGCTCACACATTCATCACAGACATCAGTTAAATGACTCGGCATATGGCCGTTGGGGGGAGGAAAATGCTAATCTGCCGTCTCTCTAGAAAGATTAGTAGGATGATCAAGGGGGGATAGACGAGAGAGTCTGTTTCTAATGTGGCTTTTACTGATTAGCTGCTGACCGGGACAAAAGAGCAAACCGCATTTGTGTTGCATTTGTTGGCTAAAATGTGCACCAAACATCCCAATGAACGCTGCATGGGGAAAAGATTGAGTAAAGCAGCAGAGATCCATTCTGACTCTGTGTCTTAAGGTTTAATAAAAGGCACAGGACTTTCCCTGTGGGTACAGCACTCAGCGAAAACAAGCCTTCATTGACTGCCCTCCAACATCCTGGCACTTCTCCAGAGCAGGAAGTTCTTTTCTTGATCTTAAGTGACCTCTGCATGCCTTTCACAGGAGATGAGTGTCTTAACACACACACCGCTGTGCCACAGCAGCACTCTGCACAGGCTGCTCAGGGTTTGGCTCAGGAGGAGCTCGAGTTGTAGCTTTCTCCTATTTTGCTCCTTATGGGATAACCTTCAGAACACACTAGAGCGTCATGATTTTGTCTCCTTTGAGTTCAAAGCTCTGATAAAAAAAACTCTCACTTGCTATTCCTTAACTGGATTTTGTATAAACCCTCTGAGACCCACAATAGAGCGGTTTTTGTGTTTTTTTTAGGGGGGTCCAGGCGGTCTTTAGAGGGAGATAGCAGGTCAACAGTAGATGTCACATAGAAGTGGTGTACATCATCTGAAAGCTGGGAACCTGAAGATAAATTGTGAAAGTGTATAAGTGTTTAGAACATTATGATAGAAGTATATGATGTTCATCTTCATGCTCTATTATGACTCATAAGTTGTTGCAGCAATTTTTGGGTTGATATCATTTGTTACACAGATTTGATGCTAAATTTTAAAAAAATTTACCACTGGAGAATTGATAAAAATGATCAATAATCCCTCCAAAATACCACATTAAGACACCAAGACCTTGAGGAACACTATAGAAAAAGTCATGCTGTGATTTGGTTTAAAAAACTTTTTGACATTTTGGAGATTTCTGCAAGAATTTCATTTTTCGGCGATTGGATGGCGAACACTTCTGTTGTGTAAACTGCTCAGAAACCCCCTTATTGTCAATCTAACTAGGAAAGCCATCCATCCTCTGAATGCTCTAGGTCTCTAGTCTGATCCATCCATCCTCTGAATGCTCTAGGTCTCTAGTTTGATCCATCCATCCTCTGAATGCTCTAGGTCTCTAGTCTGATCCATCCATCCTCTGAATGCTCTAGGTCTCTAGTTTGATCCATCCATCCTCTGAATGCTCTAGGTCTCTAGTTTGATCCATCCATCCTCTGAATGCTCTAGGTCTCTAGTTTGATCCATCCATCCTCTGAATGCTCTAGGTCTCTAGTCTGATCCATCCATCCTCTGAATGCTCTAGGTCTCTAGTTTGATCCATCCATCCTCTGAATGCTCTAGGTCTCTAGTTTGATCCATCCATCCTCTGAATGCTCTAGGTCTCTAGTTTGATCCATCCATCCTCTGAATGCTCTAGGTCTCTAGTTTGATCCATCCATCCTCTGAATGCTCTAGGTCTCTAGTTTGATCCATCCATCCTCTGAATGCTCTAGGTCTCTAGTCTGATCCATCCATCCTCTGAATGCTCTAGGTCTCTAGTTTGATCCATCCATCCTCTGAATGCTCTAGGTCTCTAGTTTGATCCATCCATCCTCTGAATGCTCTAGGTCTCTAGTTTGATCCATCTATCCTCTGAATGCTCTAGGTCTCTAGTTTGTGGCTGTAAAGTTTCATGAGGCTGTGATTATCCTAGAGGTCACCACAGGTCATTTTATACAGAGAGGACAAGTTTAAAAAAAAGAAAAGAAGATTAATTTGAGATGCTGCTCAACACTGTGTGTCGAGTTAAAATGTAAGAAAATGGTGAAAAAGGCCAAGATGACGTCCTCAAATGTCTTGTTTTGTCCACAACTCAAAGATATTCAGTTTACTGTCTTAGAGGAGGAAAGAAACCATAAAATATTCACATTTAAGAAGCTGGAATCAGAGAATTTTGACTTTTTTTGTCTTTAAAAATGACTCAAACCGATTATCAAAATAGTTGGCGATTAATTTAATACTTGACAACTAATCGATTCATCGTTGCAGCTCGACAGTTCACTAATTTAAGGACAGAACTGAGGTCTTCAAATAAAGTAAATAGTGACTTCCTGGGGTTGAATTTTCCTCCATTTCTCAGTCAATTTATCAATTATAGCAACAGTTGAATGAGTTATATGTATAATGCACCAACTTGGTGATCTTAAATGTGCCTTTTGGATTTCACCATAAGGACAGAAGAGAACAACTCTCTTCTCCAAATTCTGAATTGTAATTTTGCAAATTTTCATTAACCCTTTGAACTCTGCAATAGAAACGGTCCGCCAGGGCCTACATTGCTATTGTTGCTTATTGTTATTATGTAATTTGTTGGAGTATCTTCCCATAAAATCTGTACAACCTAAGCTAAAAGGTTACATAAGTTCATAAACCATAATAATTGATACAAGTGTTGAAATTGTTTCATAAATAAATAAAAAATAGACAACAGAAATCTGACTTTTTATTTTCTTCATAAAATGGTACTAAATAAAAACATATTGATCCAAAAGATTTGTAAATGTAAAAACATGAGCAAAATATATATTAACACTCCATAAGTTATTTGAACTATGCACATATCTTTAGTTTGTGAGATATGCTCATATTTACGAGCAGATTAACGAGTACAAAGGCGTGACGTAATGGCGTCATCGTGAGTCTACGACGTGATGACGCGGAAGACGGAAGCCGTATCTTTCCACTGCAAAAAGAATGACTGTTATGGTTTTTATGATTTTTATTTTAGATTGATTTAGTCACATAATATGATAGAAAGTAACCAAGAGGTTGTAGAAAATCTATCAATCTATAGCCATGTTTCACCACCATTTATGTAAGTAGGAAAAACCTCAAAGATAAATTCTCAAAATAACTTTTAATCCATAACTATGATCTCTAAATATGTGAGAATATGAAATGAGTCAGTATTGGATAAGTCTGATATGTGGAAGAGAAATCAAACCAACAGGTGCTGTAAAGAATGATTGTTGTACTGCTGAATCCCCTTCCTACGTTCCTAATGCTGCTCAGACTTCAGACGAGCATTTCCAAATAAAGCCATCTTTGAGGAGTGCCGTTAAGGGTTTATGTTTCATCAGGAACATTACATCCTGCATGAATCACTTCACCTTCTGAATCTGAAACAAAATGCAACGCCTATCTTAAATCAGAAACGCTGCGAGGAGCGCCAAATATCCAGCGTATGATGTCATGAAAAAGACACGCAGTTTGTCTTTTGGCAGAATTGGAGGCAGCTTTTGTGATTACTTTGGCTGGGCAGATCTCCAGTCACAGAGCCTGTCTCTGCTCTCAACGGCCGCAGTCTGCATCTAACTGAGCATACATAATATGCAGCGCTATGGGTGGCTGCATGAAAACTGAGAGGAGAATCAGCAGTACGGCTGATTTTATGTCTGTTTATACACTTAATGTGTATCATACGTCCCTTCTGAACTGCAATATTCACTTTAGCAAAATCAAATATCCCTACGATACTACTGCATGACTCTTACCACCCAAAAGAAAGAAAATAAAAAGTCAGCCACAACAAATTCATATCAATCTTTATTGTATTTAGAAATCCACGCATCAAATCTTTTTTAGTATTTTTTTCCTTTACCATTTACAACAGGGGGAGAATGGAGGACAAGCTAAACGTCATGCCTTTCCCAGCAGGCGCGATGCACTACAGGATGGGCTGAAATGGAAGAGGGGAAGAGATAGCGAGAGAGAGAGAGAGAGAGAGATACATAAAGTGCTTTTGTCAACAGTTTTCTTCTTTTAATAGAAAAAAGGATCAAAACAAAAGGTTTGAGGGTGGAGGGAGAGGACGCGAGAGGACGCGAGGGGCCCCGTGGACGTGACGGCGTGAGTGCATGTGAAGTAGGGGAGAAGAAGGTGACAAGTCGATGAGGAGGAAGAGAGTGGAGGTGGGGGGGGTATTTATCTTTAAAAAATAAAAAAAGCGTTCCAATGAAAATAAACAAAAACAAGTGGTCTCAGCCCAGGATGAGGCTGGACTTGCCACCAGGTGGGTTTCTTCGGCCGCCCGCGGCGGCGTTGGCACCTCCCGACGGAGCAGAGGGCTCTGTCGACTCCTTCTGCTGCTCTGGCTCCTCTTGCTCCCCCTCCACGTCGTCAGGACACTCTACAGACGCAACACATCAATACAAAGCACGTTAACTGATATTCAATGAATGTCATCACAGACTGTTTCTGGGTAACAGCGTGTGTGATTACAGCCAAACGGCCAACAAAATGTCAAATACACGTCGACAGTTTCACAGCAAGTCTGGTAAAACAAACTGTGCCTGGAGGCTAATCAAAGTAAAATGTCTGCAACAGTACGGTCCTAGAAAAGCAGAGAATTAATTACAGAAAAGATGAAGTTAAGCAAAAGTTTTCACGGTAAACTGTAACAGATTATTTTACAACAGATAAGACTTCAAAACTGCCTTTAGAAACATTGTAGAGAAACAAACAAAATGAGTTCTTTCTGCTTTCAATCTATCATTTATTTAATAATAATGACCTTGAAATCAATATAATACATTCATTTACCATTTAATACATTTAAAAAGTAGCTTAACCAAAACGGAGGAGGCAGTTACTGCTACTCTGCTATGCTAGTTAGCTGTTTTAATTCTCAATGAACGGATTTAGTTGTTGCCATATTTGTGGGATAAACTAAATTACCAAGATTTTAGTTCATAATAAATTATCTAATTTCAATTAAAGCAAACACCAAGGGAGAAAAAATAAAACCAAAAGCTAGCTGTTGCTATCTCACCAGCAGTTTTTATGTTAGCACAGATATCAACGAGGCGGGGCTGCTGTGACAAACTGCATTAATAATAGTTTTCAGATATTAGGACTGCACAAAGCAGGCTGTTCAATGTGGATCCAGAAGCTCACATATTTTAACTCTTTGCGCCAGATTTATTAAGACTTTTGTGCCAATTTATTAGGTGCAAATGTGACGCATTCTACCCCAAACATGTGCTGTACTTATCAAACAGACGCACCCGGCTGGAGAGAGGTTGCACGGTGTGCCTCCTCGTTGCATTTAACGGTGGATTGTGCAAAAAATAGGAAGAAAAAATGTTAACAGAGGAGAATTATGTCACTGGATTTACTGAGGTCATGCTATTTGCGACTGACAGCGGAACACGGCGCAGACGGGATTTACAAGAACCTCAAAGAAGGTTGTAGTGGCGGAAATGAACGCGCATTAAATATAGGCTTATAAATAAGGAGAGCTGCAACGATTAATCCATTAGTTGTCAATTATCAAATTAGTCGCCAACTATTTTATAATTAATTAAAAAGTAAATAAATTTTAAAAAGTCTTAAATGTGAACATTTTCTTGTTTCTTTCCTCCTCTATGACAGTAAACTGAATAACTGAGTTGTGGACATAATAAGACATTTGAGGACGTCGTCTTGGGCTTTGGGAAACAATGATCGACATTTTTCACCATTTTCTGATATTTTATAAACCAAACAAATAATCCATTTATCAAGAAAATAGTCGACAGATTGATCGATAATGAAAATAATCGTTAGTTGTAGCCCCTAGAAATAACTAAAACTTAATTATTAGAGACAAAAACACATAGTGGACGGGAAATCAGTGAACTGTAAAAAATCACTACAGACTGCAACTAAACTTTTCTTTGATTTGTTAAGACATTTAGTTGAGTGTGTTTATTGCCTTCTAATGTATTACTAATTATTAGATATATGATAAAGGTTATAATAGCATAATTCTATGAGTAATATGTTCAGTAATAACAACAGTTTTTCTCAGACGAAGTTGAATTGCGGCCAAACTAAATATTTGGAAATCAAGATCACTTTTAGGTTATTATTTATTTTCTGAGCTTAGTGATCCACCACTGACTCGCGTCTATGAGCTTGCCTTCACTGGTACTGACTAGCGTCTATGAGCTTGCCTTCACTGGTACTGACTAGCGTCTATGAGCTTGCCTTCACTGGTACTGACTAGCGTCTATGAGCTTGCCTTCACTGGTACTGACTACGTAATGAGCTGACGTCTTATAACGTAAATCAGATGCTGAAGACACAGATTGTGGTCGCAAACCCAATGAAAACTGCAGCGCACATTTGCACCACACCATTAAATCTGTCCCACTCCTGGCTGCCCTTCTCCCTGCGCTCGTTTCAAAGAAATATGTGAAGAAACAGACGTTACACTTAAGTTAATAAACTGACTGAAGTCCTGTATATTTCTGATGAACATATAAACGTTAATATACACATATTACACACTTCAAAGAGCACAAACCTTCCAATCACATTTCAAAAACAGGGCAAAGAAGTGAGCTTTTCTTTCTGGTCAAACCCTCCATTATCTGAGCAGCCACTCTCTCACCAACATGCACCTGGAGGTTAATAAAAAGCTTTTCATACTAAGTGAAGCCTGCCATTAAAAGAACAGCTGCTCGACTACAGACCATCACGCCATCATGACAGGGAGGAACCACATCAAAGAGATCATCATGTGATGTTGACTTAGTAAAAGGAGAACTTGTGTGTACTGTATCTTGATATGCAAGCAGCACAAATGCAGCGGCACATATTTAGATGCAGTGAAAGTGGAATTACCTGATCTGTTAAGAGTGTACCACGGAGCTATTCACTGAATAATCTAAGTCATGCACTGCTGTTTAGACATAGTGAGAGTGTGACAGACACTTAGAAAGCCTCTTCATAAACAGCTCAAGAGTTCAGGACACTTACCATTATTTGCTCCTTCCTGGCCATTCTCAACCTGCAATGAAAACAGAAGACAACGATATCAGACATCCTCACGGAACCGGTGACTTCATCGTCTGGATATGAAAAATGTCTTCCTATTTCTATATCTGAATCCTGTAGAGTGGTTCAGGGATGATGTATTTGTGTAGGCCAACCCGGAAGTTAAGACAATAAGCTCTGCAGCAAACACACGTTTATGATACTTACACGTTTTGTTCAACAAGGTAATCTCCATAAACGAACACCACGTTTATGATTTTTAAGTGTGAAAGCAATCGCCAGACGAACTACACCACGGTCGTATGAATGGAGTATACACAACGAGGCTGTGAAGGTAGACGAGTCAACGCGTTTAGTAGTCTCATTTAGCCACTCGTTAAGACATGTAAAAGCTTCAAATTCATCAGTGAGATATTTACTGACATATTTTATATCATAGAACAAAACGTTAAAATCTCTTAAGCTTGTGTTAACCACATACTTTATTTCAGGCATCTAACTAAAAACTCATTAAAAAAAACCCGTTGACTTCCAGAAGAGGGAACCGGAAGTTAGTGCTGAACGATAAATTGTATTTTCATCATGCACGATAAACACATCGCAAAAGACACCCGGAAACGCGACGATTAAGAAAAATCATTTTAATTAGGGATGGTTACCAAAACCCGGTATTAAACGGCTTAAGACGGTAACGTTAGTATTTATTATCACGCTGTTTCCAGTGAGTTATCGTAGAGTTCATATAGTGACTCTAGAAACAACATTTAGCCTAGTTTGATTTAAAATATTCAATTCTAATCTGGTTTTGAATTTAAAGACAACCAGGCAGACATTATGTAGAGCTAATATGCACACTTCAATATATGTTTATTTATGGCAAGTCATATCGTCATCGCAATATTGAACAATGATATTATCATATCATGCAGGCCTACCGGAAGTTAACTGTTAAAACAGAAGCTCGTGTGCCACCGGCTGCTAATTACCAACGATTAATGACTCCACTACTGAGATTTATGACCCTTGAGATATCACAATGTATGTTTCTAGTAGGTGAGCCACGCCCCGCCTAACATCGATCCAACTTGTTCAGTCCCGATACAGATACCTGGGCTTTGGTTATCGGCCGATACCGAGTACCGATCCGATACCAGTGTTTAATTAATAAGCCGTATGCCTCACTGTGTGGAAGTGACTGGGATCGACTGTGGAAGGCAACATCAGGCTTTACTTAAACATTGCTTTCATCAAATAAATGCATAGATAAACATTTAGTGAGTTGTTATTCACTATTAAAATAATAAATCGTACACCAGCAACTTGGTAAAAAAAAAAATCTTAACAGGAATTACAATTGAATTGTAAACCTTTTTAATGCAGCAATAAATTGGTGGAAACTTAAATAGGAATTAAAATGTCAGTATATAGTGTATAAACATAGAATTATCATATCATAC
The DNA here is from genome assembly GCF_043250625.1 of Sebastes fasciatus. Classification (NCBI taxonomy): domain Eukaryota; kingdom Metazoa; phylum Chordata; class Actinopteri; order Perciformes; family Sebastidae; genus Sebastes; species Sebastes fasciatus. The sequence goes on along the minus strand of NC_133807.1, from coordinate 30,914,337 downwards.
ATAATATATATATATAACTTATGACTCTACCTGTATATATAAAATCAATTCTCGAATTTTCATCTTTATATATATATTCACTTAGTCCCATATGCACATCATCTCTCTGTGTATAGATATATAAATATAACTCCATCTGTATATGTCATTTATTCTTTATAATACTCTTACACAACATTTTTTATACAATATTTCATCAGTATGCAATTTATACTTAACTCTTATTCATCAGAATATAACACGTGTCTATCCTTTGCACATTAACTGCAATCTGCATACATGTATAAACAACACATATATCCTCATTTGTATATATTTTCCTAATCAGGTTAGATGCAAAACGGCATTTCGTTGTACTTTTACTATGTGCAATGACAATAAAGTTTAGTCTAATCTAGAATTGAATTGAATTGAATAGATCAGGCCCCATTTCCACTGACATCCCATCCAGCTATTTTCGGCCCGATATCCGATATCAGTATTGGTATCGGTATACATGTATATACTGATATCAGTATTGGTATCGGTGCAGCCCTAAGATATCCTGTTTCTTTATACCTCATTTAAATTGCTCAATTAGAAAACCTGTGTCAGTGAGTGAGGACGGGCACGTTCCCAGAATAAAAATTAAACCTCCACAGGGATTACAAATGTCAGTGGAGAGAAAATCGATCAAACAACATCCTGGGTCAGTTTCAAATCGACGGATTAAGTCATCCATCCGCCAATGAATGTTCCACTGAATTATACTTAATCTATGAGTGTGTGCTTTTCAGTCCATAACTAGGCCGTTGGCTCTGTTTTGGAAACAGCGCCTGTCAAGACTAAAGTGAGGAGCAGTACCTCTCGTCTCTGATTCCAGACCAAGGCGGCCCCAGAGTTGTGGATGGTGGTCAGCTCCGGCTCGGGGTTCTTGGGGAAGAGAAGAGGCTGCTGGCATCGCCTAAGTGGGGCCGAGGGTTCTCCGCAGAGGGTTCCTGCAGCTGCCCCAGCTGGGAGAGACACACAGATCAAAAGACTTAGTCAAGGCCGGTCAAGTCACATTTATTTATACAGCCCAATATCACAGATTGTCCTCAAGGGGCTTTATAATGTGTACAGCATATGAAACCCTCTATAATGAAAACCTCTTTAATGGAGAAAACATGCAACTGTAATGCCTATTTTGTTATTTTTTTTCCTTTTTGGCCAATAGATTATATTGAAGCTAGACAGGAAGCACAAGAGACAAATGACAAAACATGAACGGCTTCAAAGCAGCAGAGTCATACCATATGGACACTAATCCAGTTAGCCACCCCACCCCGGACCCTCAATGTTTCTAACTCACCAAGAGATTCATCTTCTCAGATTTGACAAAACATCAGCTTTGACTGAACTAACATGAGACAAAATCACTGAGAACCAACAGGAAACATCACCAAAGCCGCTTGGGCGTCTGCAACAGACCCAGAAACACAGTGGAACACTTCCAGGCAGACGGCGTGAATGCCAAAACTCACATAACCCTGCAGCGCCTGTATTCTGCTTTAGCAGAAAGAGCATTAAAAAGCCAGTGTTTGGCCCACTGTGGGGAACTAAAGCCACATAAGGTAACAGCCCGGCTCTCTGGCGCTCTACCCCAGAGGGCCAGGGAGGGGACAGACTGTCTTTGTCATGAGGAGAACAACGGCTGCCGAAGAAGCGGAGGAGTGGCCATTGTTGTTAATGGAGTGAAGTGAATCAGCGCAGCTGAGAGCCTCGATCACTCAACAAGAGCTCCTTCATTACCGGCTCCCCAGTTCTGAGTCTGATCAATTCTCTGGACGGTAAATCGGAAGAGAGGATTAAACCAGATTCATGGGCCGGACAGGGATGCATTATGTTATCATCACTTCAACACATAGAGCTTCTACTTAACCTTATAGATCTCCTGGGTCCACGATGTAAATGTATGATAACACTGAGCTCACTGGTCAACAAGCTTGAAGGCAGGATGAGCAATCATGCTGCTGCTGGTAGTCTTGGCGCCTCCTCTGATTACAGAGAGCTCTTCATGTGGCCAGAAGCTGAGGGCACTTGAACAAACCAACAGCTCTGGTATCTGAAAACCCCTGAAATCCTGACCAACAACCTGCCAAACACTCTGGCTGGACAACAGTATGCTTATGCCCAGCATTAGGGCTGCCCCCTCTCAGTCGATGGTCGACTTATCAGCCGTTTGGTATGGCCCAAACGAAAAGATTTTTCAAATCTTAACAGATTTTGAAAATGTGAGAGATAACGACCACGTATAACGACACCTTGTGTTAAATTAACAGTTTTGTTCCTATAGGGTGTGGAGAGCAACAATTTAGCCAAAACAGCACACCACACACTAACAGATTCATTCATGAGAGACTCAACTATCTCGCAGGATCACTCGCGATCAAACGTGACTTTAGTGTAAACAAAGAAAGCGGACGACGGGCAGGAAGAATTAGCGATGTTAGTTTTTACTTTGTACTGAAAATTCCTGAAGGATGGATGAAGTCATGGAGACACGTTAAATAAACACTTGCGTTGTTGCCACAAATCACCAAGTTGGTCCTCCATCTCTGAGCTCCATCTTACTGCTACTTCACGTTTTGCATTAGCTCATGCATTAGCCGCGGTGGTTGTCCTTTCTTCTTCAGTCAGCTTGGTTCTCTATTGGCGATCGTTCTTTCCCACGTGACTGCGTCATCGTCTGTCCTCGGGGTTCCCCGCACACAACAAGATATCCCATCAGAAATATTGTCCCATGTTTAATGTTTTGAGCTCTGGGGTACGACACATGCGCAGTGTAACTGGAGCTGAGGTCGTGCGTTGCTATTGGCTCAATTTCGCGGAGTGCAGATCAGATTTTACTGCGCATGTATTTTTTACCCTAAAGATATGACGCGCAACATCTCCTCTTTTCACCCTCCTGGGTCTGAACCAGGATGGCAAACTTTATTACTCCTTTCAATCTTGACAAAAGAAGACCAGATCCACTCCTTCCGTTCTTATTTTTCACAATAAAAGCCCGAGACGTATAATATGCGGAGGCGAGTATTTAGCATTTTCGTGTCGTTTATTCATCATGCCCCCGGTGTGTGATGGTCTTAAATCTTGTGTTTACCAGAGATGTGCTCATCGGTTTCTTGGAAATAAGTCATTCAGCATGAAAACCAGACCAAAACAACCGATTAGTCAACTAATCGACTAACAGGGAGCAACACTCAACATAAGCAATGATCATGAAAATCAGCTATCAGTTCTTCCCGGTGACTTTAAGAATGAACTTCTCTTAAATGCAACATCTCTACTTTGAAACCGTGGTGGGACCTTTGCAGCATTCCCCACCTCTCAATATATTTCCTTTAACTCTAATTTCAGAAAATGGCAAAACACAAATAAAAGGTATCTTCCAAGCTCTGTTAGTGTACATAACGTCTTATTATAACAAGTCTAAGAGCTAAACCCGGACGTACTCAGGACGGCATGCCAAAGCAAACAAACCTGTTCCATCTATATTAGGAGTTCATATAAAGGTCAGACAGATCGCACAATGCTTATGAAACCTGTTAGAGTGATAAATCTGGCTCATTCAGGCAGAAACAAATATCCTCATCCAGTTGTATCCGTTAAAGTGGGGGGGGGAGCTATGAGATGGCCCACTGAACTTGACCTAGACCCAAGTGAAACAATGCAAGCAGGAAGGGGCTTTTACTGTCCACAGCTGCTGTCCATAAAGGTCAGAGGCTGAAGTCATGATTTTAGGGTAATTGTCCACACATCCAGAAAATCTGTTTCACCATGTAAACTGTTTTCCCACAAAGTGGCCAGTGTGAAAACATGTGATCCCTGGCTTGTGAGGAACTTCACGGCCCCGAGCTGAAGTCCTGCTGCTGTAGGGCTTGAGTCTTCCTCTTTATGCACTCTTTGAGCGTTAACAAAACACTGACCATCATCCTCCTACAAGCAGTAATGATAATGCATACTAAAGAATTATGTTTAGATAAAGTTTTACTCGGCTTATTATAAACATACCGACAGGAACAATTATGTCTGACTACATTAATTTTTCATTCAAGCCTCTTAAAAGCCAGCTGTATGTCCGCAGTGACCTTGACAAGTCAAAGCCACTCACGCGTCTCATTTCAACCATAGCTTCTCCTTGTGTACTCAAAATAAAACTTCCCTCGTGTCTATACAAGGCCACGCTTTTCACCAACTGACACATTTTTTAACTGACCTATTTCTTTCCGTTGAGGGCTGATCCTCATCCCCATCTAACAAAGCCGAGCTTCAAATTACCCTTATCCCAGTACTCCAGGGCCTTTTGGTTATTATTACACTTGTGGGATGTTCTTTCTTTCTGACAACCTAAATGGAAAAATACTTAATAACACTCTAGTTTGTATCTTTCCCTCGCTCAAGTTGGAAGAATTAACTCCGCAGTGTTTTTTGCTTACTTAAGGCTTCTTCTGGTAGCTCCGTCTACTTTTACAAGGCTGAACTTGCCCATATGAGTTTTTGCTTATTGCACCCTCCCTGTTGCAAAACCACTGTTATCTCGTAACTCAAAACCCCTTTTGTTTTCATTCCTTTGGCTCTAGTATTGTCACATGGAAAATGATATAAGACAGGTAGGAGTGTTGTTAGTTACTGGAGTTACTGGGCGGATTGTTCCTCCGATGAGCGTGGGGGTCGTCAGGTTCTGCAAAGATGCTGGAGGCCATCTTGTCCTTGCGGGGAGTCGAGTTGTCGTCTACGCCGAAGGAGATGCTGGAGTCTCCGCCTGGCGGCCGTAGTACCCTAAGCAGCAAACAAATGATGGATTGTAATGTAATTTGATTGACATCCTGCAGTTATACCATCCCCCACTCTTAAGGCCAAACTAAAACACAAGGCCTTCGTGTCACATGCCGCAGATCAGCTGCACAGTGCAAAAATCAATAGTCAAACATAACAGGAGGATGCCTCGAGCTACTTACAGCCTTCGCCCTACTCCACCCAAACCCTTTTATACACATACCGCACACACATAAAAACACCCTACCAGCAAGGTCTCCGCTCTCTAAGCCCCGGCTGTCAGCCTGTCAGACAGACAGTCACAATCTCTGCCCTGCAGCTGACTCCAGTCGCATACAATCAAAGAGTTAGCTGGATAGCTGCTGCCTCTCCTCAGCACAGATTCCTTTGCGGTGACACATAAGGGGATGTGGGTCAGTTACTGGTAGCGCTGCTATTCCATTATTAAAAGGAGTAAATCAAATTTGATGCCCCCTTTTGGGTCAATATGACACAATAGAGGTGAAAAGTCTGACATCCACAGCTAATATAGGTTGTTCTGGAACAATATATAGAAAGCCTGCATGCAGACCAATGCATGGTAAACAAAGCACGCCATCCACCGACATTCCTCCCACCACAAGCCGAACAAAAGGAACACGATAACGAGTAGGGAAACCCCTTTTCCTCGCCGTGTTGAAGGACAGTTGGGGTGGACGACAAACACTGGTGTGTTTGCAGAGCCCCTGACTGCTGGACCCCTCCCTCTTTTTTCCAGCAAACTCTCTCCTCTCCTCTCCTCAGAGTCCCTGAAGCCACCAGCTGACACACTGAGCAGCTGTCCAAGGGCCAGGCGGGCAGGGGCAGATGGGAGTCCAAAAAACAACTCAGCTCTCAACACAAAAAAAACTGCAAAGAAAGCAACTCACAGGGAGAAAAAAAAAAAAATCCACACAGCGTGGACTGCATTGGCGTGAATTTTCTCAATCAATTCTTGTACACACACTAGTGCTCGTCACACTTGGCTGTGACAGTAATGCCTAAACCAGACTTCACCTCCTAGCCAGAGAGGATGAGCTCATGCTTTCCACACGGATTGCGACGGGGGGAAAAGCTTTTAGCTGCCTGGCAGCAGACCCCACCCTAGAATGAAACACTGCAAATAATATCAATGAAATAGCATTAATGTTTAGGAGCTGGAGGGCCGAGCTTCAGGCTGGTGGTGGAGCTAGATATATAGCTGAGCTCAAAAGATGGCATGTCTGATAAGGCAGGGTGGGAGGCTTTTTGATGGCCTACTAAGATTTTAGCCTAATTCTGCTCAAGTAGCTGCTGTACGGATCCCATTTTGGTCGGTCAGCATCAGAAATGACCAGCAGCTCGTAAAAAGGGGCTTTAAGGAGCAAAAGCAAAAGAGCTAAGAGAAGATTTACAGGCTTAGCTAGCGCAAAGCCCCCACCCAAGCCCCTGCATCATCCTGAAAACAGCATGCGTCTTCAAAACGCTTAATGACTGACCGAGATTTGACATGCTCACTATGCAAAATGATAATTTCCCTCAAAATCCGGCTTATATGACTTTAAAATAATGACCCTTTATTGAGCATTTTCTTTCCTCTGCATTGTTTTCACTGCAAAGGGAGGGCAGGAATGCATCATCCACACGAGACGCATCACTTACTGGAAAGCCATGACTGCATGCTTGCAGGATGAGTGGCCCTCTTAAAGATGCTTTTTTTTTAACCAGGAATATAACAGATATTACAACAGCTTAGACAATGTCGACTCACACTACAAAATGGACATTATTATGAGTTTCTCTACACTTCCTTTCACCCTTAAACAATGAGCCATATAATGGTGTGATGATGACATCTGCAGACCCAATGGTCATGTCTAGGATCCTGCAATCACTCACATATCTGGACTTTAGCTCCTGAGCAAATGTGAAAAAATGGCCACACATTTAATATATTAGCTTGATAGCTATAGCAACACATTTAATGATGAGTGGCCCTCTTAAAAGGTGTTTTTTCCAGAAATATATAAAGATTTAACAGATATTACAACAGCTTAGACAATGTGGACTGAAACTGCAAAATGGACATTATCTAAACTTCCTTTCACCCTTAAACAATGACACATATAATGGTGTGATAATGACATCTGCAGACCCAACAGTCATGTCTAGGATCCTGCAATCACTCACATGATCTGGACTTTTGCTCCTGAGCAAATGTGAAAATGGACATTATTAAGAGATTCTCTAACCTTCCTTTCACCCTCAAACAATGAACCATATATAATGGTGTGATAATATAACATCTGCAGACCCAACAACAGTCATGTCTGGGATCCTGCAATCTAACTGGACTTTAGCTCCTGAGCCATCTTCCTCTTATTGAATAAAAATAGCCACACAGTTAATATATGAGCTTGTTAGTTATAGCAGCACATTTAATATAAAGGAGGAGCAACAAAAAAAAGTTATTTTACAGCCAGTTAAAGCTAATAGACTAACATTAGGTAGCTTTGACCATTTCTACCCTTAAAAACTAAGATGGAAAACACCCTTTTTTTGTACTTCTTGACCCATCTTTTTTCTCTTTCTATAAACTACAAAGTATGTTTTAGAGACATAGATAGATAATATCTACATTAGGTAGCTTTAACCATTTCTACTCCCAATAAACTACATGGAAAACACCATTTTACTTATTGTTCTATCTTTCTTTAACTCAGATAGATAGATAGATAGATAGATAGATGGATAGATGGATAGATGGATAGATGGATAGATGGATAGATGGATAGATGGATAGATAGGGCCTAACTATATGAGGCACTAGGATGGAAAACACCCTTTTCTTGTACTTCTTGTTCTGTCTTTCTCTAACTAACCTAATAAACAACGCCCCAGACCACCAGACTAAGCTACCTAACTTCACTAAAAGGCTACACAGCAATAAGATTAAGTTAATTAGCCAGACTAAGGGTCAGTTTGAGTTAAATCCAGGAGGCTAGCAGTAGTTTAGCAAGGCTGCAGTAGAAAAGAGGCGTTATATTAGCTGGGAGGCTTCAGACCGCATCACTTCTTTTGTTCCTCCGCGGAAGGTTTTTCTGTTTTTTACCTGGAACTGCTTTTAGACCCGGGCTCCATTCCTTTATAGGTGGTTGTCGTCGTCATCTACACGGTAGTAGTTTCGGTAACAAACCAGTCGGTCGGCGAGTTAAACTAGATAAGAACAGTCCTTCTTCTTGTTGTTTGCCCGCAGAGCTGCAGACGGGATGTAGACTGAGACTCCACCCGACGACTGAACAACATAACGGGCTGAAACGCACAGATCATCCGCTGGTTCTGCGGTGCCAGCCCACCAGACCCAGCCCACCAGCGGTAGACGCGCTCTGATTGGTCAGAGTGACACAGAGCTCGTCTCTGATTGGATGGGGCGTCACAGAACTCGTCTCTGATTGGATGGAGCGTCACAGAACTCGTCTCTGATTGGATGGAGCGTCACAGAACTCGTCGCTCATTGGACAGAATCTCAGAGCTCGCCTCTCTTGTTGGTGGCAGGTTCTCTGGCTGCATGTCAGTGATCAGACAGTCCACATCCCCTGACTTTCTATTCTGCTAATCTATTAGCATTGATCATGACAATCTGCAAAATGGTTTAACCTGAGGATAAAGAAAAACTGAAGTGGGTGAACTTGCAATATAATTTTCCACTAGTGCAATTCTGTTAATAGTCTGTTTATTGCCAATAATGTATATACTGATCATATTTTTATACTTCCTTCTATTTAAATGGTTCATATTTTGTTATACTTTGTTTAGCTCTTCTTTTTTACTGTGTTAGCTGATGCATCTTGTTTTTTGCACTATCCCCTTTGCTGCTGTACACTGCAAATCTCCCCACTGCAGGACTAATAAAGGAATATCTGATCTTATCTTATCTTTGACCTCCAACTGGTGAAGATTTTGGGTCAACAATATTACTATCTGGACTTCTACAAATATATTTTATATTACTTGCTGCCCACAATAGGGTCAAACAATCACACTGGAAATTTGGAAAAAGACAATTTATTTTAACAGGCATCTTAATAGACAATACAGATGTTTAGTTAAACCTGCAGTAGGCAGAATATTTTTGGCATCATTAGGCAAAAGCATATTGTAAATCAAGTGTTCTGAGAGAAAACTAGACTTCTGCACCTCCTCATGGCTCTGTTTTCAGGCTTTAAAGAGAGCGTTCCTATTGGCTGTGCTACGGCTGGTGGGCGGTGCTTGGTATTTCCTCAACTTGGTCTCAACATGGCTGCCGGGGTCACAAACCTTCTCATTTTACAGCTAAACGGTACACTACAAGATGTTTCTGAGAACATTTGAGGAGAGAAATAGGCATTACAGTAACAGAATATTGATTCATATTTGATCAGCGCTGCCTAGTTTGATCAGAGTTTGCGAGTGATTGACAGCTGCTCAGAGAAGGCAGGGTACAGTTCGGCTCTGATTGGTTGTTTTCCTCCGGTCTGTGAAATCTTGCAGATGCCATTAGGAGCATCAAAGGACACATGATTTATTTCAGATTAAAAAAAATCATATTTGCTCCGTTTCTACCCACTGCAGCTTTAACAAATACTATCTGGACTTCGTCACAGTCCTACAAATGTGTTTTATATCGGTTGTTGCCCAGAAGAGGGTCAAACAATCACACTGGAAAAGCAAAATTAGTGGAAGTTTGGAAAAAGACAATAGCTTTATTTTAACAGGCATCTTAATAGACAATACAGATGTTTAGTTAACTGAGACGTTTCTTCAGGCTTCCCAAAATTTGCCGAGCCAAACGATTAATTCTCTACACATCCACTACCATATAAAAATGTATAAAATCAAATATTTTTTTGCTGAAGATAACAGAAACCAAATGTCAATGCAGCCCCCATTCCCAAACTGGGTATACTGTTCCCTAAGTGATAAAATAGTACAGATTTTCTGAACAATAACCAAGCCTAGCCCGGAGACATTTGACCAGTAAAAGCCAGCTGTGTTAATCCTCACTCAGTCCTATCTGTCTGCAACCTTTGCAAGAAGAAGTCCTTTACATTTACCACAATACAGCATGAACAAACAAAACCTGGGTGTGGTTTATGTACAAAAAGAGAGGGCAAGAATGGAAATACTATACAGCAGTTGTGTGTAGTGCAGAGAAATGACAACTTCTCATGGAACTTCTCTGTTGAGACAATAGGACAGAGTTGCAAAGAGGCGGCCGCTGTGTATCAGAAGGAAAATGGTGGCTTGATTAAATGAGGCCTCCCGTCTGTTGTTGAAACACGTCAATCGTATCTTCGTCTTCCATTTCCAACTGTTAACAGAAACAAAATGTTAAATAAACCTGTGTCACATGACTTTGATAAGCCTGAAGTTCTGTGCAATCTCTTTGCTATTCTTCACACCCAGTTGTTCTGCATATTGTGTATTTCTTTTCTAAGATGAATTGGCTTTATTAAAGGGATAGTTTGGGTGTTTTGAAGTGGGGTTGTATGAGGTACTTATCCATAGTCAATGTATAACCTACAGTAGATGACAGTCGACGCCCAGTTTGGAGAAGCAGACATGAGTTACCGCACAGAAGCAAAACATATTTTAGCACCTAAAAGAAAGGCTCTCCTAAAAACATCAATATCAGTTTAAGAGTATGTTATATTCAGAATATTTCCACTTTTACCTTGCCGTCAGCTTTTTCTGACGGGGAACTGGAGTATCCATGTATGCTTTCACCAAAGCCACCAGACTCCATTGAGAAAACCCTTAGTTTTGTTTGTGCTATTGTGTGACATTGGTGAATCCAAACCTGTTCTGCAAGGTAAAATTACGTTTTTTTCCAATGGAGTCTGGTTGCTTTGATAACGAGCATAGATAACAGCTTCAGTTCCCTGTTGGAAACACAGACTGTATAGCCGTCTCATGGCAAGGTAAACCTGCAAAGAATATCGTAAATATAGCACACACTTAAATCGATATTGATATTTTTAGGTGGGCCTTTCTTTTAGGTGGTTAAAATCCGTTTTGCTGCCGGCCCCGTCCACAGCAGCACATTGCTTTGCTTCTGAGCGGTCTGCTTCTCCAAACTGGGGGCGTGCAGACCGTCATCTACTGTAGGTAATACATGGACTATGGATAAGTACCTCATAAAAACCCCACTTCAAAACACCTGAACTATCCCTTTAAGCAAAAAGTGTAAAGTGAGAAGGGATATATTGGATAGAGAGAGAGAGAGAGAGAGGAAGAGCACATGTTGTGATCAAACGCAAATTTGTTGTTTGCATAGGCAAAATGGCCCAACTGCAGCGAAAATGAAACACTGTGTTTGTGTTTTATTATATCTGTCAGTGCCTGTATGTTCTACAGTTGTATTTATAAAGACTTGCTCAGACACTGGACATAATATTATTTTGTGTACTTGTATGTATTCAACATCGTCGAGAGAAAAAATGGACTAACAAAAATCAAGCCGTATCAATATGGGACTTCCTCATGAAAGGATGGCACGAGTTATGACGCATGAGGAAGTGCATGAAGCATGTTTGACCTCGCTATGAACTCCAGGCCCCATGGATATGTACTTTTTTAAGCACTATTCAGTCTGTTTTGAGTATAACTAAAGTCATTGTCTTCAAGTCCTCACACTTACCTGTGACGGTGTGTCTGTCTCATTTATCGGCTGTCCATCAAATCTGAACCTGATTTGCCTCATAGACAGTCCCTGCAGAGACAAACACATAAAACGATTGTTGTAAAGCCTCTCATTATCGTCATCATTCCTTTACAGAAATTGTGAAACAGACAATTTCACAGCCCAACAGAGGGAATAAAGGACGATTCACTCAAAGAAATCACGGGTTTAAGAGAACAACAACAGCGTAAAGGGGAAGTAGAGATTCTCTTACGGTGTCGGTGGCTGTGACTTCTATTTGATACATGAAAGTGACATTTTTCAATGATTGTCGTAAGCACTTTTGAGCAATTCAAAGAAACAATGGTTTGATTTATAAAAGATGTAACAAAAGCCACACACCCAATAATTTAATTATTTTTCAAATGGGATCTGTTGTGTAATTTATAGTTCCTTGCAGAGCATTACATAGGAAGCTTTCGTCTAACAGCCAAGACAATAATCTAGATATGATATTTATAACAATGTTAAGCATGTATTGCCTTGTTTAAGGTGTGCCTGCTGAAGTTTGAAGGTAACAGAGAAATATTGAGCTATGGCTCTCTCTCTTGCAGAGAAACACAAATAAAGGAATAATGAAAAACATCTGGTTCTCAGTGTAGTTTTAAAAATGAGCTGCATGACAAACATGTCTCTTTTGACCTGCTGGCAGCCTGAAGAATAGAAAACATTGAGTTTCCATTCTTCCCTCATTTGACTTTCAGATCAAGAGGAACGTCAGAGGTTGCGTTTCATTCTCTTAACTTTTCAATATACTTCAGAATATAAATGTGATCAAACCTCAGGATTGTTTTTGTAGCCGTGCAATCACAGTTGCAATCACGATTACAGAGCAATTGACAACAATCTGGCACTCATCCCAGTGTTAACTGTTAATTAGAATAAGTCAGCATTCCTGCATCCCATTATAGCAGCAAGTAGCACGGCGAAGGGCGACTTCAGAGGTGATTTAGCTCACAACTGCTGATGGAGAAGATGAGACATATTTTGTGATTAACATGTGGAGTCTCAGACTCAGGAGGTTTGGTTTGGGGAGGATGAGAGAGAGAAAGGTGAAGTCTTACGCTGTGTTCAGCTAGTGAGGGAAGATTTGCATCGACTCTGACTGCGTTCGAGCAGAAAGAGAAGAGAGCAGAGCTGGATCACAGCCAATAAACTATGAACAATAACTCTTTCAGGAAAAAAAATTCTGAAAACATGACGCCGATGAATAACTCTTTAGTGAGCATCATCTGGCTTTCATTTAAGTTTGACCTTTCAGTATACTGAAACGTCTTTATGTTCTTGTATGCCATTTCTTCAACATCCATTAAGTAAATATCTGAAGTCAACTAAAGTCTCCATGTCAAATAAAACCACATAGTTCATATGGTAAGTGGGATTAATAAACTGCCCAGACATACAGTAACTACTGGTTTCATTGAGGTTGCACTATTTATAAGCCTGTAAAACAAAAGCTCAAACCACCAGTCACTATGAGTGTGAAAAGGCTGAAAATAATCACTCTTATCGTGGCTTTTTTTGTCTTCAAACAAGATTAAACATGTGCATGCTTCAAAAGATGTCGCTTCAAACCATCAAGCAATTCCAATAATTATTTCCATATGATGTAAATGCACCATAACTCCTACGTCTTGCTCTACACCGTCTCTACAGTTGGACAGAGACTACTACGAGGTCTCTGCTACAGTATGCCAAACATATTCCACTCTGATCAACCTCTCAAATAGAAGTCATGTCGACATGTCATAGCACGGAGAGCTCAAGTGTATTAATAACTTTAATAAGTGCTGCATTACATTTAAGTGTGCCAGATCCAGGGTCCCAGTATTGTGCACACTGTGCTTTTTTGAGGAGTAAAAACGTTGTGCACTTTATGCAGTGAAAAGGCCAGTTACAAGAGGGACTGTAGGTGTCATTTACCCAACATATTATTCCAAAAATCCAACCGAGTGGATGTATTACATGCAGTGGGTGGGAATGATATTAGAAGTGCTGCACCTTTTCACTCCAACAAGATTAAAAAGCTGGAGGAGGCAGCTCCTAAACAGTGCAGACAATGCAGTCTCAAAACTAGAGTTCCATTAAAAAGTCAATTCAGATAAACAGGTTTCTATCTAAAATACAACGTTGCTTGTTTAATTAAAGCTGCAGTAGGCAGAATATTTTTGGCATCATTGGGCAAAAAATTCCATCATAACCTTTCAGCATATTGTAATTCAAGTCTTCTGAGAGAAAACTAAACTTCTGCTCCTCCTCTAGCCTAGAAAATCTAGCCTGGACGGGAGACTTTGACCAATCACAGGTCATTTCAGAGAGAGAGCGTTCCTATTGGCTGTGCTCTGGCTGGTGGGCGGTGCTTGGTATTTCCATCTCATCATGGCTGCCGGGTCACAAACTTTCTCATTTTACAGCTGAACAGTACACTACAAGATGTTTCTGAAAACTTTTGAAGATAGAAATAGGCATTACAGTAACATAAATGTATATAAAAATAACTTTTATTAATCATATTTGCACCAATTCTACCCACTGCAGCTTTAAGAGGGGGGTTGATATACCGTACTCACCTTTAAAGATCAAGAGCTTAATGATAAAGAGACCGGAATATATTTTACTCCAGTAATATTATTACTTCATTGTTATTTTGTCTTAGGGGCTGATACTCAGCTAAATATCACACTGGTGAGGGTGAATAACAAAGCTTTCCTTCTCTGGATTATTCACTTAAAGCTGCAGTGGGTAGAAATGGAGCAAATATGATTTAAAAAAAGTTATTTTTATAAAACGGTCACTATATTCTGACAGTAGTGCATGAGACAGGTAATCTAAAAATATAATCATGTGTCTCTGTGTCCTCTGGTGCTCCTAACGGCATCTGCAAGATTTCACAGACCGGAGGAAAACAACCAATCAGAGCTGATCTGGAGCCTTGCCGTCTCTGAGCAGCTGTCAATCACTCGCCAACTCTGATCAAACGGTCAAACTAGGCAGCGCTGATCAGATATGAATCAATATTCTGTTACTGTAATGTCTATTTCTCTTCTCAAATGTTCTCAGAAACATCTTGTAGTGTACTGTTTAGCTGGAAAATGAGAAAGTGTGTGACCCCTCAGTCATGTTGACATCAAGTTGAGGAAATACCAAGCACCGCCCACCAGCCGGAGCACAGCCAATAGGAACGCAAGAACACTCACTGGCCTCTACACAAGTTATAGGAAATGATGGTCAAATAGCTGTATGTGGGGAGGATTGTAATTTGTTGCCACTGGTTTAGGATATAAACCTATAACAATCATCCTGAATGATGTTGTGCCATGCCCACCTGTCTGTCGCAGTAGGCCTTCATGAGTTTGATGAGCGGCGTGTGTCTTTTGATCTTGAACTGCACTATCGATCCCTCCTGACCTGCTACCTTCAGGTTTATGTGTTCGTTGCTTTCTGTCTTGACGGCTTCCTGAAGGACAAAGTCAGAGAGAAAAACTGTTAACAGCCATGCAGGGAAACAGAGCTGATTAATCAGTGAGACGATCAACTACAACAACAAAATGATTAGCATGCTCCAATTTTGAAAGATATGCAGATTTTATCAACTACAAACACCATTCATGTCCTGGTTACAGCCTCCCAGATGATTCTCTGTTGTTATAAATAGAATACTTAGATTTTATTGTATAATAATAAAAGATGAAGCATCCAGTGAACAGGCAGGATGGCAGATATGCCTTTAGTACTTCATGGTTGACTTATACGCCGTTGCTGAAATATGATTAAATATACAAGATTTTTGATTAAATAATTCACTTGATAGGCAAAATCAGAGATTACCATGTGGTTTGGGTATATATAAATGGTTCCTAAAATTAATTTAGAAAATATATTTTAGTAAACTTAAAAATCTTTCAGAATTTTCCCATTGTTTACATTGTGTTTGTGTTTCAGTGCCTTCAAATTCAAATCAGTACAAGTTGTCCACAGCCCGCTGTGGTAGAAGAAGTATTCAGATATTTTACTTAAGTAAAAGTAGTAATACTACAGTGTAGAAATACTCAGTTACAGGTAAAACTCCTGCATTCAAAACTTACTTAAGAAAAAGTACAAATATGTAAGCATCAAAATATACATAAAGTACCAAAAGTAAAAGTATTCATTATTCAGAATGGCCCATCATATATATTATATCACTGGATTATTATTGATGCATTAATGTGTTCATCACTTTAATGTTGCAGCTGGTGATAGATAGATAGATAGATGTACTTTAGTGATCCCAAATTGGGAAATGATTGTTACAGCAACATCAAGCTTGATTTAAACATTACTTTCCTAACTTTGTAAAACAAAATGTAACAAATAAATAATTGTTTTTATTTTATGAATACAAATTTAATTTGTATTTATTATTAAAATAATAAATCATTCACCAGCAACTTGGTAAAAAATCTTCAAAATGAACAAGAATTACAATTCAAGTGTAAAAAATGTTAATGCAGCAAAAGATTGGTCAAAATTTAAACAGGAATTAAAATTCCAGTATGTATATGGTATATAGCCATAGAATAGAATTGAATAGATCGGATCCATTGTCACCGATACCCGATCCAGCTATCGGAGTCAGTATCGGCCCGATATTTGATGCAGTATCGGTATCAGGGCATTCCTACTATACACATTAGTAAAGAGTGCAAGTTACAATGTTTTGTTCTTTAATAAAAAAAATCGAGGTAGTAAATGTGCAAATGATGGTGGAGCTCATTCGGGTATCTTAATCCAGAATTTATAAATTGATTTATATATTATATTATCTATAATATAATCCTAATAACTAATGTTATCAAACAAATGTCATTGAGTTAAAAGTATATATTTCCCTCTGAGATGTAGTGGAGAAGAAGTAGAAAGTAGCACAAAATAACAGTTAATCAAGTAAAGTACAACAATAGCCTCAAAAATGCACTTAAGTGCAGTCATTTTAGTGGCTTCTTATTGGTGTACTACTGTGTGTGCACATTTTCTAACACTTGCACAAAAGAACACACACATAGCATGTTCAGCATTTACACACTCACACTAGTAAATATATGGAGGCATGCACTGGTAAATATATGGAGGCATGCACTAGTAAATATATTGAGGCATGCACTAGTAAATGTATGGAAGCATGCACTAGTAAATATATGGAGGCATGCACTAGTAAATGTATGGAGGCATGCACTGGTAAATATATGGAGGCATGCACTAGTAAATATATGGAGGCATGCACTGGTAAATATATGGAGGCATGCACTGGTAAATATATGGAGGCATGCACTAGTAAATATATGGAGGCATGCACTGGTAAATATATGGAGGCATGCACTAGTAAATATATGGAGGCATGCACTAGTAAATATATGGAAGCATGCACTAGTAAATATATGGAGGCATGCACTAGTAAATATATGGAGGCATGCACTGGTAAATATATGGAGGCATGCACTGGTAAATATATGGAGGCATGCACTAGTAAATATATGGAGGCATGCACTGGTAAATATATGGAGGCATGCACTAGTAAATATATGGAGGCATGCACTGGTAAATATATGGAAGCATGCACTAGTAAATATATGGAGGCATGCACTAGTAAATATATGGAAGCATGCACTGGTAAATACGTGGAGGCATGCACTAGTAAATACATGGAGGCATGCACTAGTAAATATATGGAGGCATGCACTAGTAAATATATGGAGGCATGCACTGGTAAATATATGGAGGCATGCACTGGTAAATATATGGAGGCATGCACTGGTAAATATATGGAGGCATGCACTGAGGATGACACCAGCTAGTTGATTTATATATTATATTAATAATCATAATAACTAATGTTATCAAACAGTTGAGTTAAAAGTACATATTTCCCTCTGAGATGTAGTGGAGAAGAAGTAGAAAGCACGAAATAACAGTTAAGTAAAGCAATAGCTTATCTCAAAATTGCACTTAAGTACAGTAATTTTAGTGGCTTCTTATTGGTAAACTACTATGTGTGCACATTTTCTAACACTTGTACATAAGAGATAAACATGTTAAGCATTCACACACTCACACTGGTAAATAAGTGGAGGCATGCACTGGTAAATACATGCACACTTTCACTAGTAAATACATGCACACTCACTGGTAAATACATGCACACTCACTGGTAAATACATGCACACTCACTGGTAAATACATGCACACTTTCACTAGTAAATACATGCACACTCACTGGTAAATACATGCACACGTTCACTAGTAAATACATGCACACTCACTGGTAAATACATGCACACTTTCACTAGTAAATACATGCACACTCACTAGTAAATACATGCACACTCACTGGTAAATACATGCACACGTTCACTAGTAAATACATGCACACTCACTGGTAAATACATGCACACTCACTGGTAAATACATGCACTCTCACTGGTAAATACATGCACACTCTCACTAGTAAATACATGGAGGCATCTGATGCACTGAGGATGACACCAGCTGGTTGGCTGCAGAAAGCTGCACAGTCTGCGCGCCTCTGCGGATGCGCGTTCACAAACCTTCCGGTCTATCAAAGTAGGTGATATCTGGTAGTTTAAACTCTCAACTTTATCTCTATAAAACACAACATGAGGGTCTGAGGGTTTATTCCTATGAACTCCTGTTCCTCAGATCCCCTTTAATAAACTGCTATATTAATATATACAATGTGGAGACACTCACCTTTGGTTTTTCATCAGCCATGGTCACTTCTTTTGGCGCTTCTCTACGCTGCACACACAAAGAATACGGGTGCGCGCACGTGCTCGCTCCCGGTTAAATATTCCAACAGAACGTGCGCGGTCACGCTGCGGTGCGCGTCCACAGTGCAGTGCTCTGAGTGGCTGCAGGGAGTCACGTGGGTGAAAGCGCGCTCTGGGCATGGGCGGGAGAGTCACAATGCGCGTCACAGAGGCAGTCTGCTGCACATGCACGCGCACAGCGATGTTGTTCTTTTGTTGTTCAGGTTTGTGGAGCTTCTTCTCCTGCAACATGCATCCTCTCATGCTGCAGAGTATGCATCAGTGTTGCATGGTTGTGTTAACACCACGTTATGGTGATAAACTCACGTTGGACGTGTTCTATTTGCACTTTTTTTCTTCTTCTTTTTTTTAACCCTTTACATCCCAGCGGCCATCTTGTTTTTCCTGTGCTATGATGAAGATGAGCTACTATAATAAATTATAAAATAGAACATATTCTTACATGTCAAAAAAGTGTATATTTGCATATAAAACAAATAAAAACACAGATTTTAACAGAATCTAGTGAAAGTAGTTGTATGTTTGTACGTGGATAACAGACATTAATTGCCTCCCTCTTCTATGTGAAGCCAGTTCTCCCACAGTGTAACATATATTAATCACATGTTGTTCATATATTCATCAATTATGTCATTTCTTTTTTAATATTATATTTGTTGTTTTTTTGTTCATTTTGAAACAACAGAACAAAAATTCACAAACGTTCCCAATAATAAAATTCTCGGTACAAAGAACATAGCACTCAACAAACCTAATATTAATATAAAATAAGCCAGTATAGATACAGGAAAAACATATTATATACATAAAATAGATAAATAAGTAAAAAGAATATACACAAGTAAAAAAATAAAATTAAAAACAATAAAATTAAATAAAATCTATTTATAAATACATATATATATACTGTATACATATATACATTCATATACGTACACACAGTAAATACACATATAAAAATACATATAATCAATTTTAAAAAATCTGTGTAATTATGTAATTTTTTGTTATGTATGTTGGGACAAAACCACATCATGAGCCAAGATAAGATAAGATAAGATAAGATCAGATATTCCTTTATTAGTCCTGCAGTAGGGAAATTTGCAGTGTACAGCAGCATCAGCTAACACAGTAAAAAAAAGAGCTAAACAAAGTGTAACAG
The DNA here is from genome assembly GCF_043250625.1 of Sebastes fasciatus. Classification (NCBI taxonomy): domain Eukaryota; kingdom Metazoa; phylum Chordata; class Actinopteri; order Perciformes; family Sebastidae; genus Sebastes; species Sebastes fasciatus. The sequence goes on along the minus strand of NC_133807.1, from coordinate 30,894,833 downwards.
AATATGAACCATTTAAATAGATGGAAGTATAAAAATAGGAGCAGTATATACAGTATTGACAATAAACAGACTATTAACAAAATTGCACAAGTGGAAAATGATATTGCACAGTGAGAATGTTATCAAGAGCTCGTTATCCTTAGAACATTTTAAAAGGAAATTATCATCACATTTAATTAATGATGTCTAATTATCTTTTGATATGTTTAGATATATTTTCTTTTCTTCTGTACTGTTTTTTTAATGTATTTCATTGTTTTTATTGGATTGTTTTCCACTGTTTGGTTAGGTTTTTCTGCACATTTTGTGTACTTCTTGTTGTTTAACTTTTGTTGTATTTTTTAAAATTATGTTAGTTTAGATCTTTCTTCCTTTTTGTTATTATTTTTGTTTCTCCTGGGGTGGGGGGGAGGTCCTTTGTATAAGCTTGTGGCTTCTTGACCTCTCCTGTCACATTTCTTTTTTTTTCATTGACTGACTGGATTTTGTGCAGTTTTATATATGTGCAAATAAATAAAAAAGAAATAAAAAAAGAATGAATGAATGAATGAATGAATGAAATTCCACCTGAAAATATCAGGTTATGTCAGGTTATTATCAGATTATTATCAGGTTATTGTCAGGTTATTATCAGATTATTATCAGATTATTATCAGGTTATTATCAGGTTATTATCAGGTTATTATCAGGTTATTGTCAGGTTATTATCAGGTTATTATCAGGTTATTATCAGGTTATTGTCAGGTTATTATCAGATTATTATCAGATTATTATCAGGTTATTATCAGGTTATTATCAGGTTATTGTCAGGTTATTATCAGGTTATTATCAGGTTATTATCAGGTTATTGTCAGGTTGTTATCAGGTTATTATCAGGTTATTATCAGGTTATTGTCAGGTTATTATCAGGTTATTGTCAGGTTATTGTGAGGTTATTATCAGGTTATTATCAGGTTATTGTCAGGTTATTGTCAGGTTATTATCAGGTTATTGTCAGGTTATTGTCAGGTTATTGTCAGGTTATTATCAGGTTATTGTCAGGTTATTATCAGGTTATTATCAGGTTATTGTCAGGTTATTGTGAGGTTATTATCAGGTTATTATCAGGTTATTATCAGGTTATTGTCAGGTTATTGTGAGGTTATTATCAGGTTATTATCAGGTTATTGTCAGGTTATTGTCAGGTTATTATCAGGTTATTATCAGGTTATTGTCAGGTTATTATCAGGTTATTGTCAGGTTATTGTCAGGTTATTATCAAGTTATTGTCAGGTTATTATCAGGTTATTGTCAGGTTATTGTGAGGTTATTATCAGGTTATTATCAGGTTATTATCAGGTTATTGTCAGGTTATCGTCAGGTTATTGTCAGGTTATTGTCAGGTTATTATCAGGTTATTGTCAGGTTATTGTCAGGTTATTATCAGGTTATTGTGAGGTTATTATCAGGTTATTATCAGGTTATTGTGAGGTTATTATCAGGTTATTATCAGGTTATTGTCAGGTTATTATCAGGTTATTGTCAGGTTATTATCAGGTTATTATCAGGTTATTGTCAGGTTATTGTGAGGTTATTATCAGGTTATTATCAGGTTATTATCAGGTTATTGTCAGGTTATTATCAGGTTATTGTCAGGTTATTGTCAGGTTATTGTCAGGTTATTATCAGGTTATTATCAGGTTATTGTCAGGTTATTATCAGGTTATTATCAGGTTATTGTCAGGTTATTATCAGGTTATTGTCAGGTTATTATCAGGTTATTATCAGGTTATTGTCAGGTTATTGTCAGGTTATTATCAGGTTATTATCAGGTTATTGTCAGATTATTATCAGGTTATTATCAGGTTATTGTCAGTTTTTTGGTGTGTAAGTGGTCTACTGGGATTGCCTCCCTCTTCTACATGAACCCAGTTTCCCAGAGCTTAAGATGCATTAATCATATGTTGTTAATATATTCATTAATTATGTAATTTTTTTAGTAACAAAACCATATCATGAGCCAAACACAGCAGATGGACCCCCCCCCCCCCCCCCCCCCCCACTGTGTACAGGCAGGAGGAAGGCCAGCCCTTCCGTGACGTCATCACTCCGCACCGTTAGGGGCTTTTGAATGACCCGAGGCGCGTAAGCAGCAGAGCACCTGCAGCTCGTGCTTCATGAGTGTCTGGAGAGTTTACAGCTGAATAGTTAGTCGTTTATATCGTGTTGTGTTGGTCATAGTGTTCCCTGATGGAGGAGTTAGACGTTGAGCCGGCTGTAACGGTGAGAAAACAACAACGTTACTCTTTATTCTGCCTCTGAACAGCGATGCTAACAAGCTAACTGCTAACAGCAGAACTAACAGTCTCATCTGGATGAACTGAGTTATGATGTAAACAAAGAGTCTTATAACACATTAAAGGTTATTAACAGAAATACATGCGTCTTAAAACATGTAGAACACAATAGACCAGATGATAGAAGGCTAGTTAGTTAGAAAGTATTCTAACTTTGAATTATGGGAAGAGTTTAGGTTCAATTTAAGTTAATAAAAGGTTGAAAACATGGTTTGACTGCAAAAAATACATATATATATATATATATATATATATAATAATATATTATTATAATAATATATAACAAGTCTTTGTGAAATTCTCAATGAAGTTGCAATCATGCATTGGAAATTATTAATTAATTAATTATTATATTATTATTATTATTATTATATTTAATTTTAATCTTTCCAAACTCACCTTTTTAGAACTGCTTTTAATGTGTAATTAATATTGTTTGTTTTATATCTTTTTTATGATGCCCTTGTTTTATGATCTTTTTATCTATGTAAAGTGTCTTTGAGTTTTTATAAAATGTATTATTATTATTATTATTATTATTATTATTATTATTATTACCTGTTTTTGTGGATAATTTCAGTGTAATGACCCTGTCTGTCTGTCTCTCTTCTTTAAATGTAGAATATCCCTGCAGCCGGTGATGGGTTGCATTTGGGGTTTGCATGGGGTCCAGGCGACATCCTTGCATATGAAACCCTTTACAAAGCATCAGGTATGTGTGGATATGGATACAAGCCTCTCTCTCTATGTTATCACCTCTTACCTAATGTCACTCCGTTGTCGCTGTCTGTATTTCCAGGTGCTAAAGGATCAGCCTCCCCCTTCATCCATGAGGTCAGAAAAGATGAGGACATATATTCCCCCATTTTACGCAAACTCTTCAACGAGTCCCATCACATCTTTGTTGGCCTGCAGACGATTAGAGAGGACCTCCCCAGCAAGAACAAAAAACCCCAGTAAGACTCTTCCTGTGCATGTCACCGTATTGCTTTTCAGTGACACAAATCTTTTTCCCATGATGATTGCATATCATGATTTGTCTCTGTCTTGCTCCTTAGATTTGTCAGCATCAGTAAAAACTACAGATCTGTGATACGAGCCTGTATGGAGGAGCTTCAGCAAGTTGCAGGTCAGAATTTTGAAAGATCGTTTTAATATTTTTATCTTCAGTGTGATTACGCGAGAATAATCAAATATGCATTCCTCTCTTTTCTGCAGTTTCTTCAAAAGATGCAGACGTGGCCACGCAATATGGAAACCAGGTATAGTACCACCACACAAATATGTTGTATAATTTATGACAACAAGAACATTTTATTTAAAACACTTCCTCAGTAGCTACAGTGAGTAAAGGGACAATTAATGCTACGGTGCTAAGTCAGAGGAATGACTATTCATTTTTGACACTGTCCTCCTAACCTCGGTCTCTGTGTTGGCGTTACAGGTGTCCATCCTGTTGGCCATTGAACTGATCTGGAATCTGTGTGAAGTGCTGTTCATCGATGCTGCTCCTGGTTAGAGTTTGACTTTGTGCTTGTAGCTAATCTCCCTCTGTATGTATTTAATAACTTGACATTTACTCATGTGTGTGTGTGTGTGTGTGTGTGTCCTCAGCGGGTTCCCTGTTGCTCCACCTCCTAGACTGGGTGAGGTTACACAAGGCTGATGTGGATGAGAAGGCCAGAGAAGTGCTGCAAAGCGAGAGCCCTGCTGAGCACCACGACTACTGGGATGTGGTAGGTGCAGCACACACACACATGTTTACATATTTGAAACTCTAAGCTATGTAAACACCTAGCCCTGATTTTTTTTGTGTGAAATCTCAGTTATCACTTGCTTTGTGTCGGGGCTGTGCAGGTGGTGAGTTACGTGCTGCAGGGCAGGTTGGAGGAAGCCAGACAGATGCTGGTGAAGCAGGCCACCCTGCAGCCTGCTGCCAGGAACATGTACAAGCTGATGGACACTCTGCTCAGCAAGATGCCCTTCTACAATGTAAGATCATCTCTCAGTGGTTTATCTCAGTGTGTAGCTTTAGTCTGCCATGGCAAGATGATATTTTATATTCTTGATAGCCAGAATTAGTTCACACACGGTAGAGGACAATTTGTGCAGAAATCACACATATGCATGATGTTTTAATATGCACAGGTAACACCTTGGTGTTTAATGCAATTCAGCAGAATGACACCTTCATTTACAGCATTTAAAGTGACCATAGACTCAAACCAGCTTCTAGTGAGACTGTTCAAATCTTGTCCGACCTTCCTGACTGGTGTTCCTCCCTTGCTTCACAGATATCATACAAACATACTATTTATGTTCATACAACATAACCACAACATAACATAACCTTTCTATGTCAATCATCAGCCTGGCGGCACCCAGACACTGACAGAGTTTGATGTGAAGTGGAGACACTGGCACCAGGAGGTGGACCGCTGCCTGCAGGACAACTCGTTCGCCAGCAACCAACACCTGGAGATCATCTGCAGGGTCAGTAGCCTTCAGTAGCCCTCGCTGCCGTCCATCTGCTTCTTACATGCACAGAATATGTAACTTTATATCTGTAGTGTACTGTACATGTGTTTGAACAGTACAATAGTAATCCCAACACCTTTTTTCCCACCTGTAATTTTAGATCCTAGTGGGGGATGAAGACACGCTGCTGGAGCACAAGGAGCGACTGAGCACCTGGTACCACTTCCTGGTCACTAGACTGCTCTTCAGCCACCCAACAGTCAAACCCACGGAGTTGCACTACTATGCACAGGTACGCTACACTAACTGCTGCTGTACCGCTTAGCATTCATGTTCACTGCTACATTCCTGTTGTTTACTGTGTGTGTGTGTGTGTCTGTGTGCGCGCTGCAGTCATGCATGACGATGTTTCTGGACTCGCGGAGCGTCCCGGAGCCCCTGGACAGCATCTTACTGGCTGCCTTTGAGTTTGACATCCACCAGGTCATCAAGGACTGCAGGTAACATGCAGAATTACATCCATCTGTATAAGTACATAATATACATTACACATAAGCCACGTGAGTGTTTATGTTTATGTCTATAAACTTTTAACCCTTGTGTGTCTCTGCAGCATCGCTCTCAACAACTGGTGGTTTGTGGCCCATTTGACAGATCTGTTGGATCACTGCAAACTCCTCCAGTCTCACAATCTACAGTAAGGGACTCTGTTTGGTTGTGTTTGTACTTGTAAACACTTTTAATCTGGAGATAACAAGATTAAAATGTATTCATCTAACATCTACCATGTCATTCTGGTGTGTGTGTGTCTGTTTTCAGCTTTGGCTCCAACTTGAGAGAGTTTCTCCTGTTAGAATATGCCTCTGGTCTCTTCACTCATCACAGGTATGGTTATCTAAAAGTATGCTAATTATCCTATAGGGAAATTAATTAATGTCTTTAATTACTGTGTTCATTTAAAGGTTTGCATAAAGTATGAAAACTTGCCTCTACAAATGCCTCATCTAATAGGATGTTTTGTGTGTGTGTTCAGTCTGTGGCAGCTGGCCGTGGACTACTTCGACCACTGCCCAGAGTTTGGCCGCGTCTACCTGGAGCTGCAGATCGAGCGCGTTCCTTTAGACACGGAGCGCAAAGCCCTCAAGGTGCTCAGGATCTGTGAGCAGAGGCAAATGTCAGAACAAGGTAGCGCTTTTTTTTTCTTTTTCTCTAGTATGCACCTGTTTTACACAAACATTCATATTGTCGTGTGTCCAATGCGGCAGGGACTTAAAACCGTTTAACGTCTCGTCCTCGTCCAGTGCGGAGTATCTGTAAAATCATGGCTATGAGGGCCTTGAGGAACAACAGACTGGGCTCGGCTCTCTCCTGGAGCATCAGGGCCAAAGATGCTGCCTTCGCCACCCTCATTTCAGAGAGGTTAGTTCCCTCAACAACACACTCATTCTTCAAGATGTTTCTCAACACACCACTCAGTGGCTGTGCTGGAACTTTAGCTGAATAATCTGCACAGAACCTCAGTACTGAAACTTCAACAAACTCAGAGTTAAGATGAATCTTGTGAGATGATATTTCTTGAGTAAAGACAACAAAAAGCTCCTCCTTGTTCCCGTTGCTTTATGTTTGTCAGATCGGGTCATTATTGGGCCGATCATCTTGTATTCTGGGAAAAAAGTAGCATGAATAATCACGTGTGGTGTGAAAGCACTTTGTTGTGAGGTTGTTTCTTTCCAAGTGGATTTAAAAGTATGTGTGTGTGTCAGGTTTCTACAGGATTACTGCAACAAAGGAACCTTCTCTGATTTGGACCTGATAGACAACTTGGGTCCAGCGATGCTGCTCAGCGACAGGCTCACCTTCCTCGGTATGAACACACACACACACTGCAGCATTTTGCAGCACTGCTTCAACTTGTGACTCTCGAGTTCAATTCATACATCAAGCGAGGGGACGTTCAGTCAGGGCAGATGGTCTCCTGGACTGCTTCCCTTCTAGTCTCCTTTAGAGAGTCACATGAGGCTCAGACACAGAGACGTGTGTGCACACAGAGATATAAATAAAGCCATGTGCTGCTTAATGCAACAGCATGTGACAGCGTGATGAACTGGAAGAATATCAGTGGAAATAGATGACCCGTTTATATTCTTCTGTAGATACAAGTGCATTTAAAGAAATGTCTTTTCTATAGATTGTGACTTATAGTAGAATCTGTTAGTTTGTAAATAGATCTATATATTTATTAAGAAATCATACAGAGTTCATGACATCAGTGAAGTCTGAAGCACCGCGGGAGGAGCAAAGACAAACAGCTGTTTAGTAAAAGCAGATTAGTTGTAAATAAAGAGTGTGAACAATTCAATCCGAGTCTGAAAACTCCCTTTTAATTCTCAGGGAAGTACCGCGAGTTCCACAAGCTGTACGGAGAGAAGCGCTTCAGCGAGGCGGCCAAGCTGCTCCTCTCCCTCATGACGGCCAAGATCGCCCCCCGCAGCTTCTGGATGACCCTGCTGACCGACGCCCTGCCGCTGCTGGAGCAGAAAGAGGTCAGTCACCGTGCACAAAGTCCGCGCTATACTGTGGGTTTGTCTTATCGTTATAATCACAAGATATTGTTGCAGTAAAGACATGTAACCAAGTAGCATTACAATATGAAACTGATTTCAATGTTTTGCAGCAGACTTAACACATTATAATAGTTGTATTTAGTTTCAGACACATTTTCAGTGTGATCACCTTTTAGTTGCATAATTGATTCACAGCAGATTCACTCATTGATCTGTTTATTTGAGCATATTCCTGTTTTAGGGAATTGTCTTTTAGTGTAAGAGAACTTTTCTCTCTTTACTTCATGTCTGAGACTGGATAACAAAACATGTCTGATCATGATCCTGATCATGATCCTGATCATGATCCTGATCATGATCCTGATCATGCATACTAGTCTCAAGACTAAATCTTAAGTCTTTTGTCACATTTGATTTTATAAAGTATACTTATTATGTTCGATACGGGGACTGTTTTAACTGTTTTGAACTAAAATGTGTTTTTGTTCGTCGACTGTTTAGGTGATCTTCTCAGCAGACCAAACCCATGAGCTGATGTTCTGTTTAGAGGAGCTCACCAGCTCTCTGAACACCACAGCTGGCGGCACAGACAGGCCCATGCAGGTACGCTTCATCTCCTCATACAGCCTTAATCCTGCTCCGATGGCGCAACAATTTCCCCCTGATGCATTGCTTGTGTTGCAATACACAGACTCAAACTCTTAAAGACATACAATCCTCTCCCCGCTTCTCATGCCAGTGTATTTGTCATTTCAGGATGAAGACATTGAGCTGACCAAAGTGGAGCTCCTGAGACTCGCTCTGGCCAGGAACCTCGCCATGGCTATTGTCAAAGAGGGAACCGTGGAAGCGTGAATAAAAAAACAAAGCTCTTCTTTTGCATTTTTAGTTTTTTTTTTTGTATTGTACATAAAGTTCAAGTAATCGAAATGTGCTCTTTGATAATAAAACACTTTTCATGACGCACGTTGTTGTAAAGTTCAATAACCTCCGAACACATCAGAACGTCCATTGAAAGAAATATTTATTTGTCTTCATGTAGCGAACAAATGGCACATCATCCAGTATGTACAGACCTAACACTCTCCCAAAGGCTACACGTCACATGTTCACGTCACTTGTCGTACAACAAAACGATAGGTACATTACATACTATGTACATTAAACACTTCTTCTGTACGTCCCACATTGATGTCGAGCTGAGGGCGACCAGAGGAGGGACCTAAAGGGTGGACTGATTTATGTTCCACTTCATCCCTCCGCTGCTGAACACGCTCGTTATCTGCCTGATGACAGATTTCCCTTTCAAATTTAAATTCCGATTTTTCACATTTTCGAGGTTCAGTGATGCACTGAAATACTAAAACAGAAAATAATAATAAATATGACAAAATACTCCCAATACTGACACTGGTAGAAGATCTTTAAATACAGAACAGAAGTATGCTAAAACCATGACTGAAATATCACCTTTCATTTCTTTTCAAAATAAAATCACATGAAATAAAACCAGAGTTGGGACTCGGTAGAGTCAAGTCACAACAATACAGTATATTCACAATAAAATGAACCTTCTGAAGTGCAGTTGGTTGCCTTTACAGCAAAAAATTAACTAGTGTTGGTCCACTAATTTAAAACAGGGCAACATTAACTGATCTTAAATCTTGATGGCTGAAATAATCAGTTCAGTACTTTTGACTTACTGTAATAGATGACATTTCTGGATATATTCAAGTATGTTTGTGGGCTAAGCAAGTCCTCAGCCAGAGGAATAAATAAATAAAAGCACAACCGTTGTATCTTCGGCTCTTAGTTTCTTTTAAAAGTAGTTTTGTTCAGTAGGGCTGAGCTCTGATGTGTCTGTTATTTATAGTACATTCAAATCTGTTATATTCATCTTGGGGATTATTTATCTTAATACCGTCGACCTGTAAACACCACGGCTGTCTCCCTTGCCAGCGTGCATCTTTAGTTTGTTAGCTATCTGCAGGAACGTATACGAGCACTGTATAAATACAACTTTAGTGTCTGCTGTTAACTTCTCACTGCCAGTAAAAGAAATAACAACGATAAGGAATGTGAAGCTGCCACCTTCCTCTCCTTTCTCTCTGGGATGGATGTGAACACACAAACACACCCCGTCATGGAGCATGAACCGGTCTGATCCACTTCTATAGTTGATCCCAGTTGTCTGGGGGGGGGAACTGGTCGACCTCTCCGACCTCGTTGCACAGACGGTCTCCTAGTGTGAAAGCCAGCTTGTAGCGCAGACGCACCTTCTCCTGTGAACACACAAACATCTTTTAGCATCATCAGTAGCATCAGGACAGTTCTTTATGGTTTGTGTATTTACGTCCTTAAAGGGACAGTGTGTAGGATTTGGCGGTATCTAGTGATGCGGTGGCAGATTGCAACCAACTGAGTACCCCTCCATTCACTCCTCCCTTTCCAAGACTGCGGTAACGTGAGCCGCTGTGTCAGCGCCGTTCGTCTCGCTCAGAGGTCATCCTTACCATAATAACACTAGTTTAGGGGCAACGGAAGTCAGACGGCGGCGATGCTGCACCCCGAAGCAAAGCGGAGGGGTCTCTCATCGCCCTGAAGGGGTTTATTTCACAGCAATGGCCTGCTAGCTGTACATTATCCCGCTTATTACACGGCTTCTTAATGAAGAAATCAATAATGTGACACAAAAACAATTATACACTAATAAAAACATAATTTTTAATATCATATTCCATTTCTGGAAACAGATCCCATGAAATGTTCCTTTCAGTGTTATTGTGTGAGCTACCTTGGTTGGGTTGGCCAGCAGCATGATCTGGGTGATGGAGGCTGGAGGTAGGATCGGGTTAAACGGTGCCAGTTCTGCTCCTGATGGAGGCTGCAGCTTCACCTTCATTGACTGGTGGAGGATGAAAGGAGGAGTCAGCGCTGGATCTTTATGCTTTTATTAAAGGATAAATTCACATTTTTTTCTAGTCTATCACTGTGAAATGACACTAAAAAGTGTCATTTGATTTGACTAACTTAGACGGCTGAAGCGTCATATCAGCTCTATAGCAAATAAAAGAACACACGTGAATGAACAGAGGGATGCGTGTCTCTACCTTGGGCACGGCGGCTTGCAGTACCACGTTGTGAACAAGCAGGGGCGCCGTATTGAGCATGGACACCACCATCACCAACACGTCAGGCCTGCCGGCGGGACAGTCGGATGCGAAGTTGAGGAGCATGCGAACGCCGTCCTTATCGTAGGCCGTCACAGGCAGCACTTTACCTGAGGACAGACAGGACACACAGCCAATCAGGAGCTGGGTACATTTTTAACAATTTGTCCATTAACCGGTCGTCCTCCTCCCTCCTGTCCTGTCCTGTCCTTACTCGGTCTGATGGCCTCCAGAGGGACGTGCACGTTGCTCAGGGAGACGTCTGCGGCTCTGGCCGGGCTGCCCTGGAGGGGAGGGTGGCAGGGGGACAGAGAGTGGAACAGCGGGCTGCCCGGAGCCGAGCTCAGGCTCTGGACCTTGACATGGGACAGAGCAGGAGAGCCGGGGATCACAGCCTGGAGGAAAGAAGGTGAGGAGGGAGAGCCGTGCCCGAGTATGAGGGGTGCTGCAGGCATCCCAAAGCTGTTTCCTCTGGCCGTCATCTGGACGGACAAACTGAAAATGACATTTGATAGATCGCTATGAGACCTTAAAGTACTGTAGACTGGTCAACAAAAATACACGACACAAAATACATCCTCAAACACATGTCATAATAATCATAATAATAAATATCACAATAAGAGGACACTCTGTGGAAATATCCTGTGTTTGATATCATTCAAACACTGCAGACGACTCGGTACCTCTTGTGATCTGGGAAGCCCATCATGGCGAGGTCCTGCAGGTTCTGGAGACTGTTTGTGGCAGCAGCTGGTTCAGGTGGAGGCACCGCTGGAACTGAATAAGCTGCACAGCCAAACAGGTCCACACCTGAAGCTGGAGCCTGCGGAGGAGACGAGGAGATGATTTACTCTCTCCTGTTACACGTCGACTAAACAAGCTGCGGTTGTTTGGTTCAAGTTGCTAAGATGTAGACGTACCTGCAAGGAAGTCCACTGATCAGACAGCTCGTTCAACTTGGGTTTGCTCAGAGAGGTAGGGGGGTCGTTCAGTCCTGGAAGAAGGTACACACGTTTGTATCGCCAAAAGAGAGAAAATATTTTATCATTAATATTTATTTGAAGTTGTTTTTTACATGTTTTTTAGAGAGCTTTAAAAGGTGCTGCTGGGCGGATTTTGGTAGAGAGCCAGGAGCAAGTTGTTCCTTTAACTCACTAAGTCACAACGGGGGGGGGGGGGTATAGTACCTAGAGACAGCAGCTCATCGTCGAGGAGAGACAGAGCAGCGGAGGTCTTGTCGAGGGGGGGGTGACTCGGGCTGCTGCTCTGGCTGCCGTGGGAGCCGGCCAGGCGTTTGGGAGGAGGAGGCAGGACGGGGATGGGGGAAGCCGTGGGATTGGTGGAGATGAGATCAGCGGACTGGAAGTGATGGGCGGCGGGCTGGAAGTGATGGGCAGCGGGCTGAGGAGGGCTCGGAGTGTCGAGGCCGGCGAGGTCGGCGAGGTCGATCAGCGTATCTGTGGTCTCTGTTGAGTGAAGATCGATACCAGCAGCTGAATTGATTATGATGGAAGGATATCTCTTTTTTTTTTAATATAAAATGAATAATTACAAGACATCTCTCACCACTCTCGCTGTGACCAGCGGTAGAGCGAGGCTCCTCGCTGTCACCGTTGATGGGCTGCCCCTCAACGATCTTCTTGTAGGAGTTGATGACCCTGGAGAGGTCATCGCTGGCCTGCAGGATGTCACCTGAGGAGTCACCGGTTACAGGTCACACACGGTGAAATGTCAACAATGGGCTTCTTCAGAGAGACAGAAAATACCAAACAATCAAACCTAGACTAGTGTCATTGTCCTCCGTCTCGGTGGCAATTTTGAAAGCAGCACGCCTCAGCTTGTCACAGCGCTCGTAGAGTTCCTGGAAGGAGACACAAAGGAGGTGCTGTGCAGTTTAAATGCAGCTGGTGTTGAAATTTCAGTTTATTGACTTAAACATCTAAATGCAACCATATAAAATAACTTTACATGATCAAATCATTTCATATTTGTTGCACTTCAGAACCCCAAATCATGTTAGGTCGCTAAGTGCACGGACACACACCTTAATAATGTCCCTGTCTGAGTCGGTGGAGCTGTCTTTATTGTAGTGGGACAGCATCTCCGTCAGCAGCTTCACGTTGATGTTCACCTCCTCCAGAGTGTGTATACGCTTCGTAACCTTCTGCACACGAGCCTCGTCCTGACAGAAACAACACACAATGTTACTGTGAACTACACATTAACATGTCATGTCATATAGGAGAAATATTATAGTATTCTATTACACGGCTTTGTTGAATATTCGATTCTGATTGGTCAATCATGGTCTGTTATTTCTTTATAACAGACCGTTGATATGGCCGCAGTTCTGATGTCGGACTCTGGAGGACCATTTTTATGTCAATTGTAGATTTCTTTAGTAAGTAGCCGTGTACTAAACGGGATAATGTACAGCAAGTGGGTCATTGTTGTGAAATAAACCCTGACAGGGCGATGCAGGACCCCAACGTGAAGCAACAGGCAACAATGATCGGCTCGCTGCACATTATCTCTCACATAGTACCGCCATGGCAGAATCTCGAAGCCATTTCATGAGTCCCCTTAGTAGCAAGCAGTGGAAGACATACAGCTCTCTCTTACCTCTTTCACCATGTTTTTGATTAATCTGTTGGCTTCCTGGAGGTCCTCTGGGTTTTTACTCCGAAGAAGCTCAGCAAGCAGCTAAACACACACAGACACACACACACACACACACACACACACACACACACACACACACACACACACACACACACATATGGACATGTTATGCACATTCAGGTTCATACTTGTATTTTAGGTCTCTGCTAGAACATGTTTACATACTTTAATGTTCAAAAAACTAATTATTTTTCTCATACTGTCTATCTGAATATACCTGTATTCACCCTCTGTCTGAAACCAAAGACTGTATATAAGAAGTGGACGTAGTCACCATGAAGTCACCCATTGGTTTGTGGACTGCCAATTTGAAGCCTTGAGTTCAGAATTTTGGCCAACGCCAAAAGACATTTTTAGGCGACCAAAATGTTAATATTAACTATCATGAACGGAAAACACACTGTGAAAGGGTTAAAGACGAAAACACGGACAACTCCCAGACCGGACAACGCCGTGGTAGCGACCTGTCAATCACAAGGTAGCCCCGCCCTAAAGCATCCCCTGCTTTATGGTCTATCTGACTCTAAATGGGACCATAATTTACTAAATGAACATCATGCTGTATTGAAGAAGACTTGAAACTAGTGACTGAGACCATAAACTCATGTTTACAATGTTTACTGAGGTAATAAATCAAGTGAGAAGTAGGCTCATTTTCTCATAGACTTCTATACAATCAGACTTCTTTAGCAACCAGAGGAGTCGCCCCCTGCTGGCTGTTAGAAAGAATGCAGGTTTAATGCATTTCCTCATCGGCTTCACTTCTCAAACCTGGAGGTTGCCCCACTGTCTGAAATGCTCCGTTTTAGTGCCTGTCTCTTTAAACCCCCCTCCAGAAACAGCTCAGTCTTCACCGAATGGCTTGTTGAATCACATGTTTTCTGATCGAGGCATCTGGGTTGTTTTATTTCACAGTTTGTGGGTTGCTAGGTACCCCAGATACCTAAGCGTATATGCACAAGCACTGAAAAAAGTGAGTTTTTCATGATATGTCCCCTTTAAAAAGCCTGAACAGATTCCTCTAATCTCTCACCTTGCCCATGTCCTCGTTGTCAAACACCGGATGCTTCGGTCGTGTCGGAGGAGAAGGAATCAGAGTCCTGTCCAGCGGTAACTCCGGGTCATGTGTCACGAGGCCTGATGGTGAGGAGAACGAGGATAGTAAGACGTCTTTTCTTTCTCCACATGCATTATGTTAATAACTCCATCTGACTGATCTCAACTCACCCTGTCTCCTCAGCGTCTGGTAGGCTTCACTTATCTTGGTTTCATTTGGAAACGCCACCGTCCAGCTGTACAGCATCTCTACAATCTTCAACTTCACCTTCTCGGGCGCGCTGTCACCCATGTACTGGAGACAAGAGGCGATTAAGAAAAGAGGCTGGATGGGAAGGCATCATACAGTCAGCATGCTTTTCCATATAAACCTATTTGCTCACCTTCGGAGACACAACTTTAATCAGCTCATTCAAAAATCTGTATTTTCCGACTTCATTATGAAACCTTCTCGCGCAGTTCTTCATACAAGCCTCCAATACCTGCACACACAACATTAACAAAGTGTTGAGGAAAAAAAAGGTGCTTGTTGATATTTAAGGTGATTTCTTTCTTACTGTCAGAGCCTGAAGAGCCTCCCATTCTTGTGGCGAGTGAATTTTGTGGACGAGCAGAGTCACAGCTATCTGAGGACTGCAAGAAGACATCACATATGAGAAACCTTTTCTTTATAAAAAGAGAAATGTTAGCAAATATATCAGAGACATACCCTTCCAGCTCCTTGTTGATCTGATCACAGAAGCCTATGATGTACTCCCAGTCCTCCTGTCGGTTTGTCGGATGGGTGGCTTTATCTGTTAGAGAAAGACGCTGTTAGTGGGGTGGCTAAACGGAAATAACAATTGTGCATTTTTGCGATAAACGCAACAAAATTTGGCACAGATGTAGGTTTATATGTTATGAAATGGCCGCAGAAAACTGATTTTATGACTCTTGATGATTTCCAGGGTGTGTCCAAGCTGATTAGATCAGATGTCAGAAGATCACAGACATGTTTTAAACCTGAGAAAAACATGAAAACCAAATAAAAGGAGCATGAGGATCACTTCAGGGTCTAACTTCACCCCCTTACCTTCATGATAGAATGACAACCACCTTTAGAACGGCAAGATTTTCAGCTTTCCGTCGGTGCATTTCTCCTTTTTATTAGCCATAAAACTGACAGAGATATCGCTGGATAAAGTTCAGGATTGCCGGTAACCTGTATAGTCACAGGTCACATGAGAACTGTTTAGGTAGGTCGGTACTTTATGAATCCCTGAGGGGGAATTTCTGAAAAAGGGGGCTCGTCCGGGATTAGTTTGGGTAAGTGATTCAGGTTCATTTGACAATGTTTTATTTTTACAACGGCCTTCAAATCTGAGTGAGGGAGCTGATATTTGTCCGGTCTCTAAACTTGATCGAACCTATAAGGAAATTAAGCTCTCAGCTCACACAAGAGACACACAAGCTAATCCACAACTGCAAGGTGCCAACTCCAATAGGATTACATTTTTTTTGTTTTACTTTATTTTTTTAAATATGCAATATCACTTTTTTGTGTATATATTTCTTTTTTCAACAATGTATATAGTTGTATAACATAGAAAACAGTGGCCGGTTTACGACATGATACAAGAACTGAGGAGGCGGGTTGCTGCCGGCAAAGTTAGACCAAAGTAATCCAATAAAAATAATAATAAGAAGAAGAAGACGGAGGAGGAGGAGGAGGAGAAGGAGAAGAAGAAGACAGAGAAGGAGAAGAAGGTGAAGAAGAAGAAGAAGAAGAAGGAGGAGAAGAAGAAGAAGAAGAAGAAGAAGAAGAAGAAGGAGAAGATTTAAAGCTGGTTGTCATTCTATCATGAAGGTAAGGGGCTGAAGTTTGACCCTGAATGCTCCTTTTATTTGGTTTTCACATTTTTCTCAGGTTAAAAACTTTTGAAAAGCACACTTAAAAAATAAAGAAACATGTCTGTGATCTTGTGACATCTGATCTAATCAGCTTGATCAGTTTTCTGCAACATTTAGGAATATTAAGCGCATATTTTGCGGCCATTTAGAAAAATGTCTGCCCTCAGGGGCCAATATCTATATCTTTTCATAACATATAAATCTACATCTATGCAAAATGTGTCGCTTTTATCGCAAAATGCATTATGAATAATTATTTTTAAATCAGTTTTCTGCAACATTTAGCGCCTATTTGGCTGCCACGGGCCCCCAGGGGCCAAACCTGCAGCGCCCGGATATCTCTATCTTAATTCAGAACATATAAACCTGACAAATGTGTTGCTTTTATCACAAAATGCACAGTTGTATGCTTAACTGTAACTTCCAGTCACTGCTGTGTCTTTCATGTATAATATATCCTATAGTGAATCTGTCTCCCTGAGAGTCTGCTGATCAACACAACAAAGCAGCAGTTATCTAGTTATAGTGTTCATTGTGACAGCAGAAAGCAGTGCTGCTCATTCATCATGTGTTTTCTGTCCACCAGCAGCAGGTCTTACTGTGTGAGGGACATATAGCAGCTATCTGTAGCTAAACAAACCCTGATCTGTTTAACCAGCAGCTCTCCTCCTCCTCCACCATCCTGCTGATGAAGAGAGAGGCGCTGGGGTCCTGGGTAACTGTTAGTTACCCAGGACCCCTCTATCCCCGCCTGTACTACCGGATGAACCGTTACCGTCCTGAGAATCATACCTAGCTAATCACTGTCAGTATTTAATTCATAAAGGAGGATTGATTCACTCACTGAGCCAGGATTCAAGCGACTCCTCTTCCTGGTACGCCATAGCACTCACAACATCGCGTGACGTCATCGGGCGGCGTGTGTGCGCGACAGTCCAAAATTAATATTATTATTTAAAAAAATAAAATCTACAAATGTTAAAAAAACACACACATCATATTTCAAATTTATGATGCATTTATTTTTAAAATATATGATTTTTATTTTTATTTCTTCGCAGGCAGCTGCAGGAAGTACTAATCTGGGGGTCCTAACGGACGCTCACACTAGTGATGGGAATTTTGGCTCTTTTTAGTGAGCCGGTTCATTTGGCTCAGCTCACCAAAGAAGAGCCGGCTCTTTCGGATCCCAAACGGCTCTTCGTTTTACTTCACTTCTGCCTTTTTTATAATTCAGCCAAATTTAGCTTTAGCTGTTTTGATTTTTGATTAGTATGTGTGCAGATCCATCCATCCATCTGCAACCGCTTATCCCGTTAGGGGTCGCGGGGGGGCTGGAGCCGATCCCAGCCGACATTGGGCGAAGGCAGGGTACACCCTGGACAGGTCGCCAGTCCATCGCAGGGCTGACACATAGAGACAGACAACCATTCACGCTCACACTCACACCTACGGGCAATTTAGAGTCCACAATTAACCTAACCTGCATGTCTTTGGACTGTGGGAGGAAACCGGAGTACCCGGAGAAAACCCACGCTAACACGGGGAGAACATGCAAACTCCATGTTGTGCAGATATATCACTTAAATTATTCAATATAATTATACTAAACCTTATAATTTCCAGAATATCGTAATTTGACATGCTGCTTCGTTACCGACTGTCACTCATCTTGTCTGCTATTCGCGCACTGCACTCCTCTCTCTCTCTTTCTCTCCTCCTCTCCCTCCTGCTCTGTACCTGTAGACCGCCAGTGCGCCGCCCCTCCCTGCTTGATGGTATGATCCTTGTCTGTGATCACATGATTGGTTGCACAGATATCATTAACACAACATTCAGTCACAGTCAGAGCATGGAGTGCCTTTGGTGCGAAGAAGATTGTCCTATCATTCTGCCTTTAATTAATTAAAAAAAATAAAAAATAAAAATAAAACGGCTCTCGGACGGGAGTCGGCTCTTATCGTTGACTTAAAAGAGTCGGCTCTTTGAACCGGCTCGTTCGAGACCGACACATCACTAGCTCACACACATTGTGAAGATGGCTGCCTCCATCTCAGCATTATTAAAACCTTGGACACCGAGGTGATTATTATTATATAAAGACTCTAACAGTTAACAGCTGGTGTTAGATGTGTTTATAACATTACTGTGATATTTTTTCCTGCAGTTCAGAATCATAACAATGTTATAATTTACGTGTTTGTTAATAGCTAATGTTTAATATCTGCATTGTTCAGCAACAAGGCTGCTACTAATGCCCCTTTAACCAGTCAATCAATGATTTACTGTGGAAAGTGTCTACAATAATAACAGACCAGCAAACTGTCTTCAATATAGCTGCAACTATTTTCATCGTCTATTGATCTGTCCATTATTTTTTTAATCTTTTATCTATAAAATGTAACCAAACAGCAAAATACTGATCTTTTCTTTTCATCAAATGTTGTTAAACTAATAATCCAAAACCTAAAGTTATTTAAATAAAAAAAAAAAATTGTTTTTAGGTTGAACAAATTCAAATTTACATTTAACATGGCTCATAGATCATTGCATTAGAGTAAAAGGACAGACAAGGTGCATACAGAACAAGAACAGATAAAATATATAAAATTATACTTGATAATAATAATAAATTAAATTAAGGGCTGTACCTGTAATTAATATTCTTCTATTATACTAAGAAGTTTCAAAGCATTTTTGTTTTTCATGATTTTAAGGGCTTTTATTTAAGAAAGAAACTCAGAATGAAACACATTAAACTTATAGGTTTCACTTCCATATACTTGGATTTGTGCAAATAAAATTTTCCAAGAATGAGAATGTTATTCACCAGAAAGTCATCTTTGTTATTGTCCATGACAAGACCATAAACAATGTCCTTTTGAGAGAAGTTTCCCAGATGAGAGACTTTTGAAAGTTATTTCAATTTACAATGATATAAATCTGAGAAAAGCAGCAAACACTACCTAACAGTTAACATGGACTAATAATGTCAGTAGTCTTTCATACATGTGAAATCAAAAATGTTTGGGGATTATATTTCATTGATATTAACATATCTAAAAGACCAAATTAAATCACTTAGGGATGCAACTAATAATAATTATTTTTTTTTTCAATTAATGTCCTGAATATTTCTCAATCAGTGGATATATTATTTGGTTTCTAAAAATTTCAGAAAATAGTCAAAATAAATAAAAAAATAAAAGTAAAAAAATGCCCTGAATAAATAGAATTTACTATGATAAACAACAACAACAACAAACGAATAAGAAAACCAGCAAATGTCCAAATTTGACGATTCACAGCCGGTGAATCTTCATCACTTTATGATCACTGCTGAATTGTTGATGATTACCTTCTGTAGATAATAATCAGTTTGTAATAATCAATATTGTTCCAGCTCTCATTCAGGCTGCTGATTTTGAAATGGATCTTATGTCCTCACACATAAACTCTCTCTCGTGTATTTGCTTGCAGGGTGTTCCTGGTGAGGTGGAGCAGATACAACCCGTACTATCTGGAGCCAGAGGTCAGGAAGGAGGCCTACAGCACGCCAGAGGCTGAGCTGAGCGCTGAGGAGAAGGAGGAGCGGAAGCTCAAAACGCTCCGACCCATCAAGGCGGCAACCAGCGGAGTCACCAGCTCTGTTTTCGACGACCAGGTCCTCAGGTAGGAACATCCCAGCTCACTGCAGGAGGGCGTTTAGTCAAAGCTGTGCTTCTGAGAGTTCATGTCAGCTGATCATCTTTGTCTTTACTTTCCAGTAAATTCGTCAACATGATGATGGAGGATGGAAACAAGGTTTTGGCCAGAGAGATCATGACAAATGTAAGAGAGCAAACACTGTTTAAAGATTTGCTGTTGGTCCAGTTGTATACAAATGATCACAACTTCTCTCTCTGCTTCCAGACTTTGGAGAGCATAAAGAGGAAACAGGTGGAGAAATACCACAAAGCTCCAGAAGCGCAGAAAGACGAGATCGAGTGTAACCCCTACACCATCTTTCACCAGGCTCTGGAGAACTGCAAGCCTGTGGTCGGGCTGGCCAGCATACAGAAAGGTGGAAAGTACTACCAGGTGAGTGATGAAGCACATCGGTGCTCTTCTTGTGTCAACAAAGATAAAACATCGTATTCATATTCATATTCATCATCCCCACCCAGGTGCCCATCCCTCTTTCGGACAACCGCCGTCGATTCCTCGCAATGAAATGGATGATCACAGAGTGCAGGGACAGCAAACACCGACGCACACACATGTATGAAAAGCTTTCCCAGGAACTGCTGGCAGCGTCCGTGAAGGAGGGCAACGTCATCAAGAAGAAGATCGAGCTGCACAAGATGGCCGAAGCCAACCGAGCCTACGCTCACTACCGCTGGTGGTAGAAAAACAAACGTTTCAAAGACGCGTGGAAGATTCAGCGACAAGCGCTTCTGTAAATAAATCCACCGTGGAAGGACTACGCTGTAAAAAGTGCTATAGGACTACAGTGAAACATAAAAGGGTAACATGGACTACTGTCACTTTTTGTATTGAGAGATTGCATCATGTAAGATATACAGTCATGCTCAGTTGAATTGTTAATAAACACATGATTGAGGAAAAAACTTCCAAGATTTATTAGAACAAATAAATTTGCATTAAATGTACAACCCAACCATAAAAAATGGAAATGTAAAAATGCAACAGTGTAATAAAATATATAAACAGATGTCAGTCAGTACTGTGCCCCGTCATTAAGGGACTCATTTAAAGTTCAGTTTAATACATTGTTGAACCTGTTTAGCCTGTTTGTTTTGATCCGAAGGAGGTGGAGAATACCAAAGCTTATACGCAAATCTTCAAACAACTAGAAAAACAGCGTTTAGGGAAATATATTACAAAATTTCCTAAATCTCGACCTTCTAATTAAATTATTTTCTAACATTAGGGATTCTTTGTCTGCCAATTTTATATTAAGCTTTACTTATTTACATGTAATTACAGGTACAGCTTTTCAAAAAAATCACGCCATCTCTAAGAGATGTAACATTTGAACCACATGACGTCGGTCTCTTTATGCTCGTGTCTGTCTGAATCCAAGGCACAGCTTTGGTTGAATACTGTAAAGCCGCCACTGAGTATCAACAAAGGTAACAGACTCCTCAGCTACATACTGTGGTGTAGCTACTAGTGCTGGTGGTGCTGAAGTCAAGAGGGAAATACTTCTCTACTAGCTTTATTAGTGTTATATATGTGACAAGAGGATAAATAGCTACTCCTCCAGCAGTGGTGGAAAGTATCTAAACTCATTCACTCTTTACTGAGTACAATATTGAGGGAAATACAGTAATTTTTTTTCACTGTACTTCATTTATATGATGACTTCAGTTATTCTTCAGATTAATACAAGATATGATCAACAAATAAATAGTGTTTGGTTAAGATACAATTCACAAAATACACAGCAGTATATGATGTAATTCACATTAGCCCTGCCTTTACCAGCTGCCACAATAAAGTGATGTACACATTAATGCATCAATAATATATGTAGGATTCTGCATGGGTACTTTTACTTTCGGTTACTGTGGTATTGCTACTTTTATTTCAGTAAATGATCCGAGTACTTCTTCCACCACTGTCTTCCAGCACCTCAACTACAAATTAAGAGCTTAGGCTTCGTCAAGAAGTATTGTATGATGCTGTTCTTGTTTTATTGGCACGAGTTTTTTAACAAATGAAACGTGTGAAACTAGATATGTGTTGAATGTCTGATTGATTTATCTGTAGAAACAAGTTTGAATATGAACTGTAAGCGATCTCTTGGTCTTTCATTTATAATTTGAGCTGTAACAAAAAATAAAAAAATAAAAGAAGGTCCCTGAATTAAGACACAACGCTTTATCTGACGGAACGTCCTCGCGTAACAACATGTTAGGAAATTGTAACGCAGGAATCCTACAGGACAAATTAGGCAGAAACTTCCTCTGAACTACATTTCAAACCTTTAGTAAAATGTCAATTCTACACTAAAAATATTCAACTAAATTATTAAAATATTCAATTCAATTTGGTCACAACAATAAAAAAAGTAAAGCAAAGACCAAATCAGCTTGTATCTGACTGGAATGTCTAGTCCAAGTCCTTTGGATTTTGGTCAAAATAAGTCGGACTTTGAAATGTTCTCTCAAACAGGAATGCCTAAAAGATCAATAAAAAACATAAAAAACATCTCCAGCTTCTTTAGCTATAATCAAACTTTTAAAACAAAGTGAACCTGAATGTGGCTAAACCTCGTTAACTTAACTTCTTTGAACTATTGCACATTCCACATCCACGGCACCATCTCTCAGTAATATCAAACGCAGGGAACAATCCAGCAAAATCTAAATTTGTACAGTTTGTGAACCGCCGTCTTCTCAAAACCGTCCACTGTTCTCCTGGAGGATGTCGCTGTCCTTCATCAATATGCTGGTTTTATAATCAGTGGGGACTAAGGAGAGGTATCCAAGGTCCTTGAAGGTCGGCTAACGCACCTGGAGAAACAGCTGCTCAGCGCCCTCGTCCTCGTCAACAATTCTAGTCAGCTAACTCACTGTAGTAGTATTTGTGGGCGGTGCTGCTGAGCAGCCAGCCTCCGGCCCTGAACTCCAGGATCTCCAACAGCAGCAGACGGGCCATAGAGGTCAGGCCCTCCTGGAGCAGGAAGCCGTCCCGCAGCAGGAAGAACAGTTCGTCCATCCGCGGGCTGTTCACCTTCTCCAGCTGCTCCCCGATGCGATGCAGCTGCAGTACCAGGCAGTCTACCTGCAGAGGGTGGAGGGGATGTCAGGGATCTTGATCTTATTTCAAGTTAAACTCAGCACATTTTGCCATCATTTTGTTGGAATTTTATTGAGAACCACTGCACAAGAGCTAGGCAGGACTTAACCTTTCCAAACGGGTTTGCATTCTGGACGAGCCCACATTTGTTACAAACTGGCTCAGGGAACGTGACAAGGAGGGAGTCCACACAAGTTTATACTTAAAACCAACACAACTTATTATACTACGGTTAACTCAAATGAACAACTGAGTGTGTAGATCAGCAGTATCAACAAAGCAAGCGATGCATGGATGTGTGGCCTGTGTGCTGTGGAGACAACGAGGACTGGAGAGTGAGTGAGCACAGAGCCAGTATTTATAGCTCAGAGCTCCAGGTGAGTCTAATCAAGCTGACGACCCTCCGTGTCAATCTGCTGAGGTCGGACAGGACGGCCTCCAGTGGGGGAGGGGCGTCACAGATAAATATCTGCATATACATGATATCTATCAATAAATGTTCTGTTCTTTTAATAAAAATAAAAAATTAACAAAATTAACAAAAAATAAGAGATTACAGAGAAAAAATATTTGACATCCAAACTACTAAAATGAATATAACAAAAGGAGCAATGACTCCACATTGTTTCTCACCTCCTCCTCGTTCATTAGAGCATCTGGTTGGGCCAGCCTGATCAGACAGTCATACACAGGATGCACCAGAGCCACCATCGGCATGTTGTTCACCTAAATGTCCAGACAAACATAGATGGTGCTTACAGCAGCTGACTGTTATCAAAGTTAAAAAGACTTAAGCTTTCATTGAGGCGACTGTGTAAAGCCCTTGATTTAATTTCCCTTTCACACAAGTGGAAAAAATTAGCACTGACCGTCACCATAAAAGAGTCGACGACAATGGCTATTATCAAGGATGAAACCTGAGTCAGTGTGAAAGAGAACTGGGGCCGCCACACCTTCCAGGCTCATTTTCCCACCACTGACATATTAAGCACTTGTGTTACTACTAGACTGTCAAAGTTAATTTGTTTTAACGCCACTAATTTCTTTAATGCATTAACGCAACTTGTGATTTTTAGGTTGTAGCGGGCTCAGTTTTAAAGTGAAGATACTTGCATCATATGAAACTAGAAAACCTAATGCATTTATTGGTACCAACCATGTCATACACCAAATTTTGGTGAGGAAAAACTGTCATGGCCATTGTCAAAGGGGTCCGTTGACCTCTGACCTCAAGATATGTGAATGAAAATGGGTTCTATGGGTACCCACGAGTCTCCCCTTTACAGACATGCCCACTTTATGATAATCACATGCAGTTTGGGGCAAGTCATAGTCAAGTCAGCACACTGACAAACTGACAGCTGTTGTTGCCTGTTGGGCTGCAGTTTGCCATGTTATGATTTGAGCATATTTTATGCTAAATGCAGTACCTGTGAGGGTTTCTGGACAATATTTGTCATTGTTTTGTGTTAATTGATTTCCAATAAGACTCTAAATTGCCCATATAGGATAAGCGGTTACAGATAATGGATGATGAATGATTTCCAATAATAAATATATAAATATGTTTGCATAAAGCAAGCATATTTACTCACTCCCATGTTAAATACTTGACAAATCTCCCTTTAAGGTACATTTTGAACAGATAAAAACTGTGCGATTAATCACGATTAACTATGGACAAACATGTGATTAAATATTTTAAATCGATTAACAGCCCTAATTACCACACTTGCAAGCAAGATTCAAGTTCAAGACGTTGCAGCAATGAGAGGCACTTGCACGGTGTTTTACTTCTTCTACACTGAACACAAGATGTAATCAGAGACATCAGGTGACAGCTAAAAGAAAAAACATTTCACAGATGCTTTGATCAGACTTATTTAACACCAACGCTCTGTATTCATGATTAAGACAACATGATAACACGATGTCAACGAGAAAAGTAACTTACTTTGAGGTAGTCGAAGACGTTACAGATGAACGTGACGTAGCACACCCACTCCTGCAGCGAGCGCCCCCTCGTCTCCTCGCGGTTCTTGAACTCCTGCTGGAGGCGGTTCAACAAGTTCCTCCTGAACACACTTCCATTGTTCTGCTTGGCCTCGGCCTGCGTGAGGAGACCAAGAGAGGTCGGATTCAGACAGAAGGTGGAGGATGAACAAAAAGTCAGGAAACATAGCGCTGCAGGTAAGCTGGTTTAAGAGCCTCCTGTTGTTGGAGTGTAAACAGGCAGTTAGGCATTAATAAGAAAATAGGATTAAGAATCTGGTTAAAGAGACTCAACAGATGTTTAAGTCCTGCTCTGGTGTCTTAAATCCTTCTGTCTCAATGGTGCTCAGTGATCTTGATCAGTGACTACAAGCAGCCAAACAGTATTGACCTGCACGATGGTGTAGCAGATGCGTCCCGCCTCTTTGCTGAACACCTGGTCCTTTAAAGACTGATCCATGATGATACTGGACACCTTCTCCAAGTTCACTGAGCTCGGATCTGAAAGATAAAAAAAACAGATTAACAAAAAGATTGTTTGAGGTGTTTCTCATTCACACAGTGGCTGCTCAGTGGTTGATTGTTGAAGTCTGAACAACATGCCAATGTGGGAAAGGTTTTCAAAATGATTTGACATGTTTGCAACATTAACATATATATATTTAACCAGGTAAAAACTCATTGAAATTAAGATCTCTCTTCCAAGAGTGACCTGGCCAAGAGGGCAGCACAATATTTGCTATTGCTTTATACAATAGCAAAGTGTGCAATAATATACTGTATACAATAGCAAAGTGTGCAATAACATACTATATACATCAGTAAAGTGTGCAAGATACTATATACGTTAGCGAAGTGTGCAATAACATACTATATACATCAGTAAAGTGTGCAAGATACTATATACAATAGCAAAGTGTGCAATAACATACTATATACATCAGTAAAGTGTGCAAGATACTATATACATTAGTAAAGTGTGCAAGATACTATATACAATAGCAAAGTGTGCAATATACTATATACAATAGCAAAGTGTGCAATAACATACTATATACATCAGTTAAGTGTGCAAGATACTATATACGTTAGCGAAGTGTGCAATAACATACTATATACATCAGTAAAGTGTGCAAGATACTATATACATTAGCAAAGTGTGCAAGTTAAAATGTTTTGCTCTTTAATAAAATAAAGATAATAGATAATAATAATTGAGGTAGTAAATGTGCAAATGTATACTTGCAAAATTCAACATGTGCAAGAATATTACACTAAAAAAGAAACGATAGAGCTGAGAGTTCTCTGTTAGACAGAGGTGAGGTGTTATTAGAGAGTTATTGCTTTAGGCAGTAAAGATTTACTAAAGATGTACTTGATACTGAATGTCCTATAAGTCAGTGATAAAGAAGACAGTAACGTGCTGCTGACCTTTCAAGGCTGTTTTCAGCAACATCTGTGTGTCCAGGTCAAACGACTGGATCCTGTAGTCATCAGTAGTGTTTTCCATTATAGATGGTTGCACCCACAATTACACCTGCTGTAAACATCACACAATACTTTATTTTAATGCATTTTAGGGGAGTCAAAATATAAACTGATGTTTTCAGAGGCTCTGGACACAAACACATTAGACAGAGACTGCAGAACCATCTGTGACAACAATAACCCGCAGAATTCTGTACTGTCATCAAACTGTCAAGCTGCTGCCCAGAGCTCATTCA
Organism: Sebastes fasciatus; assembly: GCF_043250625.1. Lineage (NCBI taxonomy): Eukaryota > Metazoa > Chordata > Actinopteri > Perciformes > Sebastidae > Sebastes > Sebastes fasciatus. Next base: position 30,868,131 of record NC_133807.1, on the reverse strand, counting down.
CTGAGGGATTAACGTGACACGGACTAACCCGGGTCAACCAAAAGGTCTCCAAATACCCCTCTAATCAACAGATTTAACACAAGTATTCTTTTAAACTGTGAGGTATTAATACTGTTAGACACACACACGCCCATCACAAGTAACTTAGGCTAGCTTTAAGCTAACGTTACAAGTAACTTAAAGGGACTGTTTGTAACTTCTTACACATATAAATCAATCTGGCTCGGTGTCCCATGCACGCTCGCGTGTGGCTACGCTGTTCAGACTCAGACTCCAACACAAACTACAAGGAAGCACCAAAACCGCAAAGTTCTATCTAGTGAAGCCCGTCTGTTAAACAGTGTTGGCCGCGGTCGGAGGACGCGGGGGAGACCGTAGCTTTGGTCTCCAGGACCGGAGTCTCTGCTGTACTCTGCTCCTCTGCCTGCTTGCCTTCACTCACACACCGCGCTCGTTCTCGCTTTCTCGCTCCACTCTCACGTGCATGCTGCTCACTCCACACTGCAGAAGAGTTAGTTTAGCTCTGAGAATATCTAGTGAATGTACAGTGGACGTTTGTGCAGAGATAACTGCTGCAGCTCCTCCAGACCAACAGAGGTTTCCCGTGTCTTGTGAAGTGACGGGGCTCTGCAGAGAGAAACAATATCGTCTCCGACCAAAGCTCTGGCGTCTCCCCTGTTCCCTCCGACCGCGGTCAGGAGGCTGAAGCAGGAAAAGCCAACACTAGGATCAGCATTGATTCATGGAGAGACCTTCGTCTGGTCAGCTAACATTACTGCCAAGCAACTGAAATATAGAGTGATATTGTTTTGAGCGATGCTCGTTCATGTCTATGTAGAGCGAGCAAGCGCGAGCCACAGGACGTTGACTTTCGTTGACTTAACGGCCACAGGTGTCGCTGTTAACAAGCATTACTGATTCTTACAAACAGTCCCTTTAAACTAGCTTTAAACTAACGTTACAAGTAACCTAAGATAGAACTCTTTATAGATATTTAAATCAATATCCTCCTCACAAACACTAACCATACACTTCCACACAACACACACACACACTTGTCTTTTTGATATATTTACTGTATTGTTATTGTTGTTATTATATATATATATCTTGTCCTAATTGTTTTGTTATCACTATTATGTATTCATATAAAATGTTAAAAAAAAATGTGTTCAATGTGTGATTTGAAGGAATAGATAGATAGATAGATAGATAGATAGATAGATAGATAGATAGATAGATAGATAGATAGAATATTGGAATACACTATAAATATACCCTACTACTAAAACTAAATTACAAACATGTAATAACATACTATATACATTATCAAAGTGTGAAATAACATATTATATACAACAGTAAAGTGTGCAAGTTGTTGTCAACACACCAACTGCTAACTAACCCTAACTTAATGTAGCATTAGCATGTTAGCTTCTTCAGCTCAACGTTAGAAACATTAACGGTTAGAACGGTTAGTGACGGTTAGTGACGGTTAGAAGTTGAACATCTAGCTAACGTTAACAGACATTTAACGTTACAACCGCCGGCTAAAAGAGAGAGAAACGGGTTAAGTAACATCACATATTTACTTGACAGACAAATAAGAGACCAGTTACTTATATTTCCTAAATAATATGTTAATAATTACCTAAAATTACCTAAATTCAGTCCATATAAGCCGGCCGGCGGGTCGGTACCTCTCTGTGGGTCTAAGCAGACGTTACTGGACTCAGCCTTTTCAAAGATGAAGTCATCACGGATCAAGATAAGTCCCTGCCTCTCTGTTTGACCTCGCCCAAAAATAACATAAACACGAACGAAATGAAGATTTTTTACGTCTGTATCGACCATAATTCTCCTATTCTCGTAGTCACAGAGATTATTTTAACTAATTAAAAATTTGTTTTGAATGTTTTTACCCGTAAATGCTGTTATATCTGCTTTGACGCTAATAGGATGAGAGTAATAATCAATGTTAATCAGGCGTTTATCATCACGGGTGAACAGTGACCTCTAGTGATCACAGCAGGTAAATACACAAACGTCGATTTTGGAAGTTTTATATTGAAAGCACAGACTGTATAAATAACTCAAATTAAAATAAATAAATAAATAAATAATAATAATAATAATATTGATAATACAATAAATAAATAAAATGAGGGAAAGTTAAATAAAATATAATCAATACACAGAATGTGAAAGGAACTAGTCTGGATTAGATTTGTTTAGATTAAGATATGTTTTTATTAAAAATGTATTATTGAAATTGATACTTTTATACAAATATTTTAGACGTGGCGACAGAAACAGTATCTAATTCAAAAATGTTATTACATTTTTTTAAATAAATAATAATAAAACAAATAATTTGTAAATAAATTTAAACCAAAAAAGAAAAAAATACATTAAATTAAAAATGTGATAAAATTAAGGGAACTTACATAAAAAATTTAATTAATGAATTTTTTTTATTATGTATTATATTTTATTATATTGTAGTCTTGACAATTTGATTTTGGATGTATATTGATACTTTTACAATATTTTAGGCATGACAACAGTAACGGTATCTAAATTAAAAAATCTATATCTATATCTATAATCAAATTAATTATGTAAATCTCATCTGTCGAATAACTGGGATTGTTGTTATGCTTATGTTCATGGTGGTTATAGATGTATTAAAAGAAGGCGGTGGTTATGCTATTTCCGGCGTGTTGGTTGAAGTGAGGCAGGGATTCATCTTGTCGCGATATATTTCTGCTTGGGTGTAGTCTGCTCTATCTGACCCGGAAGTAATACCAGTCTATCAGTCTGCAGGAGAAACCAGCTTGTAGTTCCTTTAATGTTAATGCATGTTTGTCAGGGCGTGCCCGGGTCCAGTATTATAGATGTTTAGTTGTATTTATGCAGGACTTTTACTATCAGGTAAGTGTCTGTGTTACTGTTGCAACTTTATGTCTCTTTACAAAGTCAACAGCTGCTTTGTTGTTATTATTAGCTTAGCTTAGCTAGCCTCAAGGTCCCACTGCATGTCCTCTACATGCTGTCACTGTTTCTCTATCTGCTGCTCACAGCCTGCTGCCAGTATCAATATTATATTTTATTATACTGTAGTCTTGACAATTTGTTTTTGGATGCATATTGATACTACTGAAGTTGTTGTTATTGTGTTAATGCATACAGCTGCTGGGTTTACAAGACACCACACATTAATACAAGTCAGATCCAGCATGCAGCTTTTAGATTCAAGATTCAAGATTCAAGCCCTTTATTGTCATTGTGTAGTACAACGAAATTAGATTGTGACAATCCCATAGGTGCTAATGAAAAGATAATACAATAAATAAAGGAGATAGTGCAATATAAAAGATAATACAATATAAAATATAAAAATACAATATGTACAGTTTTGCCAGATTATTGCATAAAGTGTCTGCCAGATAATTATATGATTATTGCACAGAGTGATCAGCATGTTATTGCACATATCCGTAACAGTACATTTACAGTATTTACATTGCAAAAGTTACCATAAGTTTACATATTCCAACAAACAAAAATCAAGTCAAACTAAGTTTTGAATAATTCACATTATCAGATTTTCATACCTTCAATATCTACAGCAAAATACATAACTAAATACATTTACTCAAGTTCACCAGTTTTGAGGTACCTGGACTTTACTAATGCTGAGCTAACATAACAAAACACAAATACTGTGACTTCTTTCTGCAGTGTTAACAGGAATCTGACAGTGTGGAGACATGGTGGGCTACGACCCCGGGGCTCAGGGTGCAGCTCTCGCCCCAGAGGAGGCAGCCCTGGCTGGGTCAGCTGCTGGGATGGTCACCCGGGCCCTCATCAGCCCCCTTGATGTGCTGAAAATCAGGTTTCAGGTAAGGATGTGTCAGTGTGCGGTGGTCAGGACTCACCACTGCAACCAGGCAGCCATGGAAAATAGTGTTATAGAAATTAAATGTCATTAATGCTTCCTGTATGTTTATCAGTATTTCTTTCCCCCCACAGCTGCAGATTGAGCGTGTGTCTTCACAGAGGCCCGAGGGGAAGTACCGGGGATTATTTCAGGCGTCCCGGTGCATTTATTCAGAGGAGGGACTCTCTGCTTTCTGGAAGGGCCACGTTCCTGCACAGCTCCTCTCTATCTGCTACGGGGCTGTCCAGGTAGATCCTGTAAACTTCAAAAAACTATCCTCTGTATTTACAAGAATTACTTACCAACTGTGTGTTTGTGTTTTGCAGTTTGCCAGTTTTGAGTTTCTGACGGAGGCGGTGCACAAGTCAACGCTGTACGACAGCCAGACGGCAGGAGTTCACTTCATGTGTGGTGGCTTGGCTGCCTGCTCTGCCACGGTGGTCTGCCAGCCTCTGGACACACTGCGGACACGCTTTGCAGCTCAAGGAGAAACCAAGGTAGGACTCGCCACTGCTGATGTACCGTAGTAGCTGTCAGAAAGTGCTGTTGATACTGGTCAAGAATTTCTTACGTCAACTCATAGTTTTTCATTTTTTTTGAATGGATTAAAGGAGTTGATTTTATTGGGAGAACTGTTAGCCCCTGCTCAGACTGAAATCCAAAACACTGAGAATTCAGCTTCCTCAAAAAAGGCTCTAGAAAGTATTAAAAGGTCTTGAAGAGAGAAATGGATCCAGCGTTGGAGGCAGGGCCCCGTTCATTCCTATGAAAGTTGCTCAGTGGCGCATGAAGCCAAAATGGCTCGACTTCCGAGTGGAAAAGTACCCGGATCTTCCGGCGATCTACCGCATCCATTGCGAGGCCTATTGCAAAAAAAAAAGTATTTACTTCTGGGAAGAATTTAACTTTGTGACCCCTGCCTTTTATTATGCTTCATGTGTTTTCTCAGGTATACAGGAACTTGCGTCATGCCGTGTCCACGATGTGGCGCTCGGAGGGCGTGCTGACATTTTACCGCGGCCTGACTCCAACACTTATAGCGGTGTTTCCTTACGCTGGGCTGCAGTTCTTCTTCTACAACGTCTTTAAGAAACTGACGGCTCCACCACCCAAAGCTGGAAACTCAGGAGGTCAGTTATTACACCACATTAAGCACACGCGGGAAGTATTCACAGCTTGAAGTTTTATTCCTTTTTTATGTCCTCCCTTCAAGGAAACCTGAGGAGCCTGGTCTGTGGCAGCGGAGCCGGAATGCTCAGCAAAACGATAACGTACCCGTTTGACCTTTTCAAGAAGAGGCTGCAGGTGGGGGGCTTTGAGGCAGCCAGAGCTCACTTTGGACAGGTAAGCTCTTCTACGACATGTTTCACATGTCTGGAGCACACGTTTTGGGTCTAATGTGTTATGTATTATGTTGCTCATGTGCAGGTGCGGAGTTATACAGGCCTGGTGGACTGCATGGTTCAAATAGCCAAAGAGGAGGGCGTCCGAGGCTTCTTCAAAGGCCTCTCACCCAGCCTCGTGAAGGCTGCGCTGTCGACCGGCTTCATCTTTTTTTGGTATGAAGTTTTCCTCAATGCCATGCGTAACCTCAAGGAGAGCCGGAGAACAAACAGCCTCACCAAAGAGGAAAGATAGGGAAGGGAAGAAAATGGCTCAATCACGCACATCAGAAATAGACTCCTGCCTACTTCTCTTCTTCTTCTCCCTTAACTCATCTATCAGCTGGGTCCACGTTCGGTGGAGGTTTTATATTGTGTTTACATGGAAGGATGGGAAAACATAACCTCATTTTATTTGTTTCTGTGCTGTTATTACACCTTATGTTGTACAAGCATTGTATTTGTTTATGTATTAAATATTCTAGGGGTTTCTAAAGGGGTATGGATGCTTGCTTTTAAAAGATAAAAGTCATTGACTGAACTTTGCACATTATAAGCTCTGACTTGTATTCATAACTTTGCCATTGTTGACTCACATGTTCTTGATATGAGGTCGTTAAATTGGAAGAGGAATATTCAGCAAAGTTTGCTTTGATTGTTTGGTCGTATGTGTTTAGACAAAAAACATGAACACTGTAATATTTATTTTTATTATGTGGTGTGATGGGAAAAACGGCAGCTGCTGCCAAGAGTTTAGTGTTAGTTTGTCCTGCTAAGTCAAACTCTTTAAAGTGGCTGTCCAACACTTCAGGTCATTATTTTTCAAATAAAAGTTTTTTATAAAAATCTGAGTGGTCTGCGTGGTCCGTTGACAAATGAATGTTTGTGTTAGCGCTGTCGCCTCACAGCAAGAGGGTCGCAGGTTCAAAACCCGACTTGGGGCCCTTCTGTGTGGAGTTTGCATGTTCTCCTCGTGTTAGCGTTGATTATTGACTCTAAATGTCCCGTAGGTGTGAATGTGAGCGTTGTCTGTCTCTATGTGTCAGCCCTGTGATTAAAAATCAGCGCAAGCATGTACATTTTTCAAGTTATTTTAAATGAAGTTTGGTATCGTCACATTCTCATTCACATTCGAGGTCAGAGAAATAACTTTAATGTTAACTTTATGCTGATCTAATGTAATTTGATTATAGCATTTATTCAATATCAGTATAATTTACAAGTTAAATAGGATCAAGAGTCTTCAAACTAGTCTTATGCCTTTAATACACATCTGAAAGTTTTCAGTGAATGTGTGAAAAATGTTTTATGTGTCCCATGTAGGTATTAATGATAACCGCGTTATTTAAAAATAAAATATTGATATGTTAATAATACACATTATATTGTGCAAATAATGTAGCGCCTCTTAAAATCACGCTCTAGTATAGTTATGGTTACAGACTCTCTCCACCTCCCAACACTCATATTTGTAGTGTAATTAATTTGCCAAAAAAGAGACAAAACGCAAGTTATAGATGAATTTTTAATATATATATATATATATATATATATTTTTTTTTATAGATATCGCGATACAGGTAATATCATAAATTCTTTTGGCCACGATTATCGCGTAGTGCAAATCTGATATCGTGACGGCCCTCGTCCCACGAGCACTCTGCATATCTTAAATCTTAATAAATACTTTTGGCTTCTGAACTACTTTAAGTTATGAGTATATTTGCTTTGAGTGAATAAATGGTATTAACAAACACTCCTCACACAATTATGGATATAACAGGATTTAATTTAATTTGCTGAATACAAAACCCATTAACAGTATGACAAAAAAAAATACAGTTGAAACATGCAAACCACATGAGCAGTCTGTAAAAACTCTGTTAAAACACAACATCGTGTGAGACTGAGATAACGAAGAGAACATTTAATATTTAAAAAGCAGCTTCTGCAGTTAAAATCATGCAATCACATAACACAGACAGAACTCGCTATAATAAACACGTAAAGAAGACTCTTTAAAATACACGTTTCATAGCAGCATCATCACTGGATATGATATATTCTTTTGACATTTTACCGGTTAAATAATGTTCATACATTATATACAAGAATCACCGTACACCTGACTGTGAAATACTCAACTGATACAGTGGCCGACAGGAATCTGTCGTAAAAGTCCCGACCACATAAACAGATACGTCAAACCACCACAAGCTCCAGTTAACGACGCCAGAGACTCCGATGCTTAAAGCAGAAGAAACAAACTAATTCTGTACATGTGAAGATAATGTGCAGTGACTGAATCTCAACATATCTAAAACATTTTCAGGAATGTACGCTACACTCAGTCTGACTAACGCTGTCTGTCGGAAAGGAGAATGAGGAGCCTCCAGCTGCTTTTGTTAGACTCTTCAATGGGACACACTACGATACCTTTACACCTCGCAGGACGTTGTGGAGACCAGGCTGCCTGTCTGGACCTGGTGGCTTTAACTGTTAACACCGGCGAGAGTCTGCAGAAGGGGGCTGGGATCCGTCTCCTTCACTTCCACTGGCTGAGGGGGCATTGTGGGATGTGCTGGGCAGGCATCCTCCACTGATCCACGGGTTGACGGGCGGCGGTTCCGCTCTCATTCTGGCTGCGGACTGGAGTTCCAGGAGAAAAAGCTGGGCAGCTTGAAGAGCGAATCCCTGCGGCCCGGATCCGGCAGGGTCAAGGTCTCCGGGGCGGACTTCTTCCTGGGGCGCTCCTTGGGCACGGACAGGAACTCGGGGGCCTCTGTGGAGAGGGGCGTGGTCGGGGCGCTGTTGGGGCCGCTGCAGGTGCTGGATGGCAGCGGGGTCTCTGAGATGGAGATGGCGGGGGGGAAGGTGCCAATCTTCAGGTTGGTGGCTTCCTGTGTGGCACGCTCGTACTCTCTGACCTCCTCCATGGTCATGTCTGTTGGGACGGATCAAACACGTCAAAGAGTGACAGGAGCTTCATAATGCTACAGAAGCAGTGAAACAGTGTCTTATGATTAACATAGAAACAGTCAGTTGCTCAGGAAACTAAATGGATGTTGGCTATAGTTATACATAAAGGTACTACAGTATGTACCTTTAAGGAAATCCTTCGTATTAATGAAACCTGTGGCCGTTAACTGCAGTCAGCTTCCTGACATCCCTTCACGCTGTCCATTAATTCCTGACAATGGATACCTCCACCTGGCATTATCCCTTACATCATGTTCTGTAATGTTCCTATATTTTATCTGGACCATTGGCTCCATGATAATAACTAGCTTGCAGTTTGCTAATTACTTCTTTAGCTTATGTTACAAAGCAACCAACAGCAGATCCGTGCCACATAGCTACGTTACACCAAACTGGCTAACCTTAACTTAAGTACACAAGACAGTATTTTACTACGTTAGCTACACACTGTTGGCGCCGTAGGGAAGCTTAAAAGAGGCGAGGCGCTCGGGGGAGCGCGCATAAACGTCACGTTCTTTGGATTTTCCCGGTAAAACAGTCCCGAGTCCTTTACATAGAAATCAGTCCACAGGCTGTTATAGGCAACCGAGAAAGTCGAGGAAGGTCTCGGGTTTTAAGTTACGTTACAATGTGTTTACAGTTTGGCAATACAAAGTAAATAATACATGTAAATTGCTACATATAGTACCTTTAAACATCCATCCATCCATCCATCCATCCATCATCTGTAACTGCTTATCCTATTCGGGGGGGACTAGAGGACGCTGACTTTCGTTGACTTAACGGCCACAGGAGTCACTGTTAACAAGCAATTTCTGATTCTTACATAGAACCCTTTAAGTGAATTTACTCTCCACTGAATCCCTGCCTATACATTCATTTGTCTGTAGTGGCCATTAACAAAAAATGATCGGGGCTTTGCCACATTATCAGACTGTAATCTTGAGATGAGTCACATTAAACTGACCATGTTTCATGAGCGCTGTCATCTTTAACAAACTTACCAATCCACTCATCCACCCAGGCAAAGGCCTGCCTGTGTCCTAACAGCAGGACATCTCGAATCACCTGAGCAGAATTAGAAAAAAAGAGAGGAGGAGGAGGAGGAGGAGGAGGAAGCAGAGGAAGATCAAATAGGAAGAGAGGTAAAGAGGAACAGAGGGAGTTCAAGGAGAGAGGATGTGAATCAGAGTTAACTGAGGGTTTCAAAACAGTTTTAACTTCTAAATGTTTCCGTTCATCCTTGGAGAGATGTGATTAATATGAGTCACTCCCGGTGTTAGCATGTGAGTAATAGCTCCGTCGGTGTTAGTGTGTGTGTGTTTGTGTGCCTCGGGCAAGGAGAGCACAGGGACGGTTCACCCCAGAGACGGATGCTGTAGAGGGCTAAGAGAAACGGATTTGGGAAACAGGAGATATGAGGTGTGCAGCCGAGGTAAAGGGAGGTGGTGCGAGGCAATCTGTAGCATGTGAACAGGGCAGAGATACTGTAGAAGGTGGAAATGGAACATCTGATTTGGTTCAACTGGTTGTGAGTCACGTGTTCTCGGAGCAGAAAATGAAACGCCTCTAGCGCCGACACCGCTCTACCAGGGTCAAAAAGTTTGACTGAGAAAGGAAAGGCTATTTTTTCTCCTGACCTTGTGTACGAACTGCTCCACACGTGTCTGCAGGCCCCACACTTCAAACTTCACTGTGACCAGTTTGTAGGAGCACATGATGGGCTCTTGGCTGTTGATCCATCCTTCCTGCAGGAGGCCTCGGTCAGTCTTCTTCGACGCAAAATACCGCAGGTCCTGCAAGGCAGAGAGAGACCAGATTAGAGCAATCAGAAATTCTTCTTATTTCTCTTAAAATCTGCAAAACGGGAAAACCAAAAATCCTCTTGAAGGATCGGTTAACTGTTTTTCAACCTATACCTTATTACAATGTTGTTCCCATTGACATGACAGCTCCCCAAAAGTGAAGTCAAAACATCTGGATCGCCCCCTGGTGGCTGGCTGCAGTATAGGTCATAAAAAACCCGCCCCCCTCCATGTTAGCGGATGGGACATGAGCCAAAATATAAAGTCAAAGGACACGTCAAATAAGCTGGTTTCTGTCATTTTAGGTAGCTCTTATCACGCTGATGTTTGTTCAAGTGTTGGTGTTTGGTTTTAATTAGTTATTCGATGCTATAAAAAGGGGGTCAGACGTCATGATTGATAGCTGCGAGTCTCTCTCGCTGACAAGCTACGGCTGTGCTCTGCTCGCGATTGGTTCGGGCGGTTGTGTGGGCGGGACCTCGATACCGCGGCTCCAGGCCCCGGACTCTGGCTCCAAATAACGTCAAAATCTCAAGATGCAGCTCCCGTATCCAGGATATTTTGGCTTCACTTCTGTACAGTAAGAGTAAGAGACACGTCGTGCATGTATATATACAAAAAAAAAATTATCTTAAAGGATAGGTTAACAGTTTTTCAACCCATACCGTCCCATCATTTATCTCTCTCAAACACAACACTTCCTCCTCGCTGCCTATAGGACAGGATCACCTGCATTCCTTACGAGCCTCATACAGAGCCAGGCTGCATGGTGGGAGTCCCCTAATCACAAGCTTTAAGTGCATTAATCACTGCTCCCTATAGACTAATTAAGCTGTAGTGTTCATTTGTCTTAGGGTCATGTGTCTGACTGTGTGTGTGTGTGTGTGTGTGTGTGTGTGTGTGTGTGTGTGTGTCTGACTGTGGGGGTGTGTGTGTGTGTGCGGGGGTGATACACCACTCTCTCCATCCCTGCTGGGAAAACACTCGCAGTGGAGGCCTGTTGCATTTGTCCGTGCATAAAATGTGTCATAAAGTTTATTGGCAGACAAAGAAGGAAAATATGAGAAATAATAATGAGTGTCGTTTTTAAAATGTTTGGTAACACTTCATTTTACAGGTCCGCAAATTTCATGGCAATTAGGTGATAATTAGCAAGTAAACTATTTGAAATTTCTTTAGAATTACTGACAAATTACCCCAATATTTACCTCAAAATTAACCGAAACACCTTGAGTTGAGAAAAATTCAACTCAGAGCAGAAAAGCGTCCGATGTCATTAACGTTTTTTCTCATTGTGCTGACTCTTGCTGGATACCTGGAGCTTTATGAGTTTACCAACCGTATAGTCACCATGATCTGAGCAGAAAACAGCAGGAGGCAAATCAGTGCGGCCTCTTGAGATTTTGGGTAAGTTGTTTTCAATTAATCTAAGCCGTACTATTAACTCTTAGGCAGCGTACAGTTCATGGTTTGTGTTATGCTTGTGTTAGGACTCATTAGGTTGTTGCTTAGCAACAACAACACAAAAAAAGATGCAGCAAACTGCAAAAACGTTCTGTCTGATCGGGCACTTTGAGCTGTGTTTGGTGTATGAAAGCTGCTATATAAATACAGTTTCTTCTTATTATTATTTATTTTATGGAGCCCGAGTGTGAGACAAGTATGTCTGTGACCATTGTGTTTTATTTGAATATAAAACTCTGTGGTGAAGTCTGCGTCCAGCACGTAAAGCAAAAAAACACAAAGCAAAACACCTGCTGTTAGAGCACAGATGCTTTTGACTTCATTCATGTGTGAAACTGGTCTCCGTGGTGCATCGTCAGGTGTGACTCCAAAACCCATCTGTCTCTAAAACCAAATGATATTTACATCGACCATGTGACATCCACTTTTAGCTCGCTCGCTATTTTTAGCTCTGAGAGGATAAAAGCAGAAGAAGCCTGGTGGGAGGTGTGTTTGTGTGTGTGTGTGTGTGTGTGTGTGTGTGTGTAAGTGTCAATAATAAAACACCACAGCAGTGACATCAGGACCCCTCTTGGTTATTAATAGCTCAGCTTTTTATGACCATCACACCCTGATAGACGGGCACACACACACACACACACACACACACACACACACACACACACACACACACACACACATACAAATGTCAGATCACCACAGCTAATGTCCATCACCTTCCGCTCACATAAACATGCATAAACTCTGAGGAGGCAGACGGCCAGCTGGTGGTCAGAAAAGGAGCCGGCGCTGCTCCAGAAAGATAACGCTCTATTCTGTTTATCTGCTCACACGCCGTCCCTTCTCCTCATTTCTCATTTGTTGACTTCTCTGCTCCGCTGTTGTTCATCTCCATACTCGCTCCTCCAGTCTCTCCTTTTCATCCTCTCTCTCTCTGCCACGTATTCATCCGCTCTGTGCTCCTCTTCACTCTACACCAGGGGTCTCCAACCTTTTTTCCTCTGAGAGCTAATTTGACAGAATGAAAGTGGCCGAGAGCTTCACACACATAACGCCACCGAGTTGTACATCAGACATCATTTCTGTCTTACTTTCATAGTCCTTCAATAACACTACAGCCACCGCAGTCATCGCCTCTATTACAATACCGCCAAAGGTGAAGGGCTTTTTGTTTCATTAGGATGAGCGCCACTAAACGAAGCCTCTGCTGCAGCGTTGGCCTTCTTCGTCAGTTTGGTAAACAGAGACTGTTGTCTGTTAAGCATTGTTTTCAGCTCCTTTACCTTCTCCGTTCGTAAACTGTTACCAAGTCCCGTGAAAAGTTGCCGTGGACTTTGGTGAAGTGGCGCTCGACGTTACATCTTTTACCATCTGAAACGCTCGCACCGCAAATGAGACACACTCATTTGTCATCACCCATTCCTTTTTATTGGCCTGGCTAGTTCCTGCGGTCATTGTCAAATCTGGTGTACGCTTGCTGGTCTGCTAACATCGCCTAATGTTACTGCGGTCGCTGATGTCATGAAATTTGAAAGCAGCGCAACTCGTTTAATTGTCGGCCGATTGGCAAATAATCATTTTGTGTCAGAAAGGGGCACGACGTCTGTGAATTTGATTGGATGGAAATTTAAACTGGTTTACAATGTGACTTTGTGTTATCAAATTTATGTCCATATCCTTGTAACCTTTAGTGAGCCACTCAGACACAGGTAGCGAGCTACTGGTAGCTCAAACATGAATATGTGTATCCTGAGGTCTTGACTACGCTCACCTCTGACTCCTTGTAGTGGCGCTCGGGGATCTCATCATAGACGATGTCCATGGAGCACACCTCGGTTTCCTCTTCTCTGGGCTCGCCGCCGAAGATCTGAGTAACAGGGAACAGTTTGACGTGTGTTAGGTGGACGGATAAATCAATAATGACGGGGTTGACAAATGCTGTTGGATGATGTTGCTCTGATTTCCCCCGTCACTCCACTCGCAGTTTCACATACAGAAAATAAATTATTTTACAGGAAAGCAGAGGTTCAAAGTGGTTATTAGGGGGTTTGACAGAATCACATCCTGTTGGTCTTAAAAGTACAAAGCACAGGTGTCCTTCCTTCTTGCTTTACTCTCAGACAATACAGTAAACAAACTGTGAGGATGAATGTGACTCACTCCGTGTGGTCACTGATTTCTTCCTGTGTCTGACTCACACATGAACAGCAAAGCAATGTCGGCCGGTTATCCGCTCCTTTCACAACTACTTCACCGCTCCTGCGTCACAGAGATACTTTCTACACTAACTGTTATACAGGTGTAGCGGGTGTAAGAGCAGCGAGAGGGATGAAATAGTTATTAAAAGAGACGAGGGAGAGTAATGGAAAACAGTAAGACAGTAAAAAATGGTGAAGGCGGTGGAGTGAAAACTTTAGAGCAGAAGGAGCAAACGCACACTTCTAAAACACCTCCTCTTGTTACGATCAGTTTCAAATGTGAAATTGGGACCGTCTGTGAAACCATCATACTGGGTTTGCATCTCCCACGAGCCGCCACTAAGTGGAGCTGCGGTCTTTTGTTTTCCACTACAGCGTGCAGCGAGGCAGTATTGTGTAACCTTCAAAGTGTGAAGTGGTACGGAGGGAAAGACAACATGTTTTTTTGCTTCAATATTTGTTACTTGATTTATTTATAAGTGTTTGTGTGCTTTGGCAATAATGTTTTAAAACTTTCAGGCCAAGAAACGTTCATTATATCGATCTGAACTGATTCATTTCTGTGACTTTTAGTTGTTGATTGTGATGTTTAGCTACAGAATCAGGGCAATTGTTTATGATTTCTTTACGTTTTTGAGATTGATGTTCTGCAAGAACTGCACCTAATTGCCGTAACTTCATCATTTAGTCACATGAATGTTACCGAAAGACTTGATCACACTGTGGAGAAACTACCTAAAGGATTGAGAACATAGCAGAATGAGTACTAACCCTAACCCTAACCCAAATTATGAGCAAAATCTCACAGAACTAAAGGATGTTATAACGGTGCGGTCACCATCTGACAAAGAGAATTCACCAGTTCTGATTTGGAGGCTTTGAAGCAAGAAGATCGGGTGAAAATGTGGGAAGACAAAAAAAAAGAAAATTAGACTTTTGTGCTACAGGGGACTGGCAGAGATACAAGAAACACTTGTTGAAAAGCCATGCCGAGATCCCTTTTTATCTTTGTCAGATGATCTACCCACACAACACACAACACGCTCCCAACCGCACGACACTCTCAGCTCTACTTACATTATCGTTGCTCCCTTTGTTGTCCTCGTATTTGGTCTCTATGTGGATGGAAAACTTGGGCAGGAAGGAGCACTGGAGGGGACAGAAAAGACATTTGTCTTAACGGCGGTCACGTTGTCAGGTTGATAATTACATAGCTGAGGTTTGGACCACATTTCATCACACAGGTAGAAAGAAAGGAATGAGATGTGAGACTGAATGTGTGCCTCTAACGTCTGTGTTTTACGGCCCGAATCAGATGAGCAATAATGATTATTCTCTCACTGTGTAGATTTACTGCACCGCTCCGTTTCTTTGTGAGCACTACACACACACACACACACACACACACACACACACTTTACTGCCTCTGGCCATATTGACTGCCGTTCATCAGCTCTTAAACACATCACTTTGATTAGCTTAAAGCTTAACACTTCCAATTATTATAAAACCAAGGAATGGTGGAATGCTGGTTACATAAACTGTTGGATGTACAAGTCGCCGTGTGTGTGTTTGTGAATGTGTGTTTATGATAGCAGGAGGGACGAGGACAGAATGAGCTATAGGGCTCGATGCTGGGAGCTCAGGGTGAATGCAAAGGTGTGTGTTTAGTGGCAGTGTGGCTGCTCTAACCTGTTAACACGAATAAAAAACAACAGGTAACGCAGCCGCCACGCGCTGCTGACGTTCCCGGTGTGGACGAGGCTTTAGAAGGAGGCGACAGAAATGTGTGTGTGTGTGAGAGACTGAAGGATAAACCTTCATTCTGGGGAAGATGAAGTCATGACATGCAGACTACCTATTTTGAATAACAAAGTCATCGCCACTACCAATCATTATCCTCGTCTTTTGCATCATCACCGCCCACCTTGGGCTAATCATAACAAAACCTTCCCAAACATAATCAGTCCCACGAGGCAGCGTGACTACACAAGCACCATCAACGCAGACCATAAATACTTGTTTAACTTACAAGTGGACCTCCGTTTTGTTCGAGGCTCTTATCGTAATCACGATGATTGCTGATTTGGAGAATACTGTGAGCATATTTTTCCAGGAAAGGCTACTCATTCACGTCGACATCGGCAATGACCTTCCTCAAACATCCAGATGTTCCACGTATCTGTGCAGTCTCAGGGGGAAAAGACTGGCCTGCTGCTGATTTTATTCATTCCTCATTGATGTTTCCTTGCTGCCTTAAGACATAAGGTGGACAGGCTAATGTCCCAGAGCAAATCATTAGACAGTAAATTAACCAGTTATACTGAGCTGAGAGCTTCGGGGGGTGTGTCGGTGCAGAAGGGATGCAGGTGTTGCACCAAACAATCGGTGAAGAACGATCTGGGCCCGAAGCTCTTACAAGTCAATTTTACATTTCAACCTTATGGTCCGGAGCTCTAGAGTAGTAAATACACCTAAACACCTTGATTTCATATACAAGAGGCTGAAATGAGTTTCCTTGACAAGGTGTTTTTGTTTACCCTTAAGACTCAGTGAGGAGCTCATCTATCCAGAAGGAGCTCAGAGGTCAACTGGTGCTCCTTTGTATTAAAAAACTCCACCAGGATTCTGATCAGGATTCATCCTGGACGCCTCCATGCTGAGTTATTCCAGGCATATATCCGACTGGGAGGTGACCCGAGGGCAGACCCACAACACACTGGAGGGATGACATACAGATATAACACTTGGCCTGGGAACATCTCGAGATTCCCAAGGAAGCGCTGGAGGACG
The DNA here is from genome assembly GCF_043250625.1 of Sebastes fasciatus. Taxonomy (NCBI): domain Eukaryota; kingdom Metazoa; phylum Chordata; class Actinopteri; order Perciformes; family Sebastidae; genus Sebastes; species Sebastes fasciatus. Next base: position 30,851,567 of record NC_133807.1, on the reverse strand, counting down.
AAGAACATCTACCTTGCTTAGCCTGCTGCCACCAGGACTCTGACTTGGATAAGTTGAGGCTGATTATTACTGTCTCTTGGGAACCCTTTTTAATTGGCTGTGCACAATTATGCACAACACAAACTAATCATGAAGTCAAAAGGAGAAAAATGCAAAGTCAGGAACAAATAAATAGAATTCCAGCGTCACGGTTGTGTGTCTCCGCCAACCAGTCACGTTACAGTTTACATCCATGTCCGTCCAAAATGTCATTGTGTGAAATTGTCATAATTAACATATGAAGTCTTGAGTTATGGCCCAAAACGTGTTTTTGTGAGGTCAGAGTGACCTTGACCTCTGACAACTAAAATCGAATCAGTTCATCCTTGAGTCCAGCTGGACGTTTGTTGTGCCAGATGAGATACTGTCTCCTCCAGGCGTTCCTGAGATATCGCTTTCATGAGAATGGGACGGACGCAGTGAGCAACTCTGGGGTCTGAAAAGTGAAGCCAATGCCGAAGTGCCTTAAACTTGCATTCTTATACTTGGAAGACGCGCTTCACTAAATATAACTTTGACGTTTTGGTGCTTCCGTGTAGTTTGTGTTGGAACAGCGTAGGCACACGCGAGCGTGCATGGGACACCGACCCGAAGAAGAATAGCAGTGCAGGATGAGCCTGTTATTTGACATGCACGGTGAATACTGTATGACCAGGCCAAGCGGCAACCTCCTGAAGCCAATGAGGAAGTACCTTAAACTTGCATTCTTTCTACCAGCCAGCAGGGGGCGACTCCTCTGGTTGCTAAAAGAAGTCTGATTGTATAGAAGTCTATGAGAAAATGAGCCTACTTCTCACTTGATTTATTACCTCAGTAAACATTGTAAACATGAGTTTATGGTCTCAGTCGCTAGTTTCAAGTCTTCTTCAATACAGCATGATGTTCATTTAGTAAATGATGGTCCCATTTAGAGTCAACTAGACCATAAAGCAGGGGAGGCTTTAGGGCGGGGCTACCTTGAGATTGACATGTCGCTACCACGGCGTTGTCCGGTCTGGGAGTGGTCACTGTTTTTGTCTTTAACCCTTTCACAGTGTTTTCACTTCATGAAAGTTAATATTAACATTTTGGTCGCCTAAAAATGTCTTATTCAGCGTTCGGTTGTGCTTAGCTCCACCCTCTTGTGTAATTTCTTTGGCGTTGGCCAAACTTCCGAACTCGAGGCTCAGGCCACAAACCAATGGGTGATGTCACGGTGACTACGTCCACTTCTTATATACTGTCTATGGTAGGATGTAAGGTCACAGTGACCTTGACCTTTGAGCACCAAAATCTAATAATGTCATCCTTTGAGTCAAAGTGGACTTCTGTGCCAAATCTGAAGAAGGTGTTTCTGAGGCATCGCTCTTCATGAGAATGGGTCGGACGAACCTACAACCCAAAAACCATGATGCCTCCGGCCATGGCTTTCACCGGCGCTGAGGCGTAAAAAAACATTCTGTTTGGATTTAAATGAGTTTCCAGATCACACTCGGGTTTTTGACAGATGTGAAATTACACGTTTCGAAGACGGGATAGTTGTAGTTAAATGTCACTGCACGGAAAATGCTCAAATCTGAGACGAGATGTTGTTACTGTTTGGATTAGACTTCATTTGCTGTGAGCAACAATCTGATGGATGAAGGTCAGAATAATGTCACAAAACAATCTCTCTCCCTCTCTATGTCATAAAGTCTGGATCTTCACACACATTTGCCATCCCGTGCCAGCGGCGTTCAGGAAGTGTAGCTTCTCTCACCTTTAAACCTCTCCACCACAAAGATTTACATGTCCGCTCCTGGATCAAAGTGTTTTTTTGTATGTGTGATTTCTGTGCGTGGGTGCAGACACATTGAGAGTACTCACCGTGTACTCTGACCATATTCCCAGCAGAGGCCATTCGTGTAATGGGCAGAAATGGGAGGTGTGTGATGAGGGCAGACAGGTAGAAGAGAACAAAGAAATGAAACGAGAGAGATAAGAGAAAACAATTTAGTTCAAAATGGGAAAAAAGGAACATTAAGTCTCAGCAATAGCACTTTTGTCCCAGCGATAGAACATGACACAGTCTCATAAACAAAAGTATTAGTCACATGGATTTGTCACATGGACATACTGTACGTACAGGAGAGCTGCAGTGCTCCCACTTACTGAAGGTTCAACATGACCCTGCAGACTGATGGTAGTTTATTATAGTTTGTCAGTATTTTTGTGGCATTTAAAACAGTTCTGCTTCTGCTAGAAGTGTGTTTTCAAAAGGTGTTTTGACAGTATTTAATGATAACACTTTAAATGAATGAAAGGAATCCTTCCAAACAACATATTCAGGATGATTTCAAAAACAGCTGTCTGGCACATTCACAAAAAACTGACTCAATCTTTGTGTCAAGTTTGTTGTGGAACCTTCAAACCTGATAGATATTGCATCCTGGCATTGCCAGATGATACAAAAAAAACACCACTTGAAGTGTCAGGTGGATTCAGTGTGCCACAACAACACGTGACGTTATAATATCCTTTTGAAAAGCTGCTAATAACGGGAACACTCATATCTTACGTAACACAAAGTTTTGGCACTGAGGAAAACTAAAATGCATATCTTCATGTGCGTTTCATGTCATACTCAAGTTGCTGCTTTACTTTACTTTTAGCAGCAGCAAAACAGTGATGCAAATTATTGAGAAAATAGTCAAAACACGTTCCACTGTCAGACACAAACTACGATCAAAAAGCATATTGTGTTCCTGTTTAGCCTCACTGTTTATCTTCCAGTTAAACCTGCCTGTTCTCTCCCCATCACTTCCACCGTCCCTCTTGACCTCCATCTCTCCATCCCTCCCTCCTCTCTGCTCATTGTGGATTGTGTTGGACAGAATATTGCTTCCACATCCCTTTACCCTCCCAATGATCCCATATAACGGCGGCCAGCAGGTGAACAGAGCCATGTTTTGTAGAGGGCTGCAGAAAATGGGAGTTTGTGTGTATGCACATTGTTCCAGTAAAAAATCTGCAGAAAGCCATGCTGTTACAGAGCGGGGAAGTCTTTATTTAAAGGGACAGTGGTTGTATAGTTTTTTAAACCAATGCTAATATTTGTTACCTAATATAATAAAGGCTGTCAATCAATTCAAATAGTTAATCGTGATTAATCGCAAATTAATCGCACATTTTTTATCTGTTCAAAATGTTTCTTAAAGGGAGATTTATCAAGTATTTAATAGTCTTATCAACATGGGAGTGGACAAATATGCTGCTTTATGCAAATGTATGTATATATTTATTACTGGAAATCAATTAACAACACAAAACAATGACAAATATTGTCCAGAAACCCTCACAGGTACTGCGTTTAGCATAAAAAATAAATCATAACATGGCAAACTGCAGCCCAACAGGCAACAACAGCTGTCAGTGTGTCAGTGTGCTGACTTGACTATGACTTGCCCCAAAACTGCATGTGATTATCATAAAGTGGGCATGTCTGTAAAGGGGAGACTCGTGGGTACCCATAGAACCCATTTACATTTACATATCTGGAGATCAGAGGTCAAAGGGACCCCTTTGAAAATGGACATGACAGTTTTTCCTCGCTAAAATTTAGCGTACGTTTGGAGCGTTATTGTTCTGTAGGTAATAATGGCAGGACAAAAGTGCATGTAAACACATTCTATTTCATGGATGTGTATTCTTTGTGATTGTAGATAAAAGCACAAGGATGTATAATTAAAGTGTTACCTGTGATCGTGTACGGGTAATAGTTCCAAGCCTTCTCTGTGACGTAGAATATTTTCGGGACCACGGCTCTGGCCCAGCTGGGCAGTTTGCTGAAACACAGAAAGAAGAGGATGGATTTGTAAAATGAATTATAAAAAAAGTTAGAGGGCTGGTGAGATAAACAGTTTGTGTGCTGCACAGTTAAAGTAGCCCCCTCTCTTAAAGTTGCTCCACTCTTTTCCTTGACCCCATCGCCCAGAAAAAGCAATGACAAGCATCCAGCTGTGCGGAGCCATAATGGAGGCCATGCAAGGCAGCCATGACGGCCCCTGGGGAAGTTGATTACACTGATTACGCGCTCCACCCTGCAGCGGAGTTTCACCGAGATAGATACGGAGAGGGACGTGGAGGGCGGAAAGTACAGAGAAACAGCTATTACTCAGCACAAATTGATTCTAGATGCAGACAGTCGCAGCCAAGTAGCCAAGCATTTTATTGGGCTTCCAATCAAAATGCAAACGATTACAGAGGAAGAGGAACAACAGGGGCCAAACTTTGCTTAGCTGGAAGGAGATTGAAAAAAACTCTTTTTGAAACTTTTACTTTTAACAATGGAACAGTAAATCCTGATTATCAAGAGAGAATAAGAGAGTGCAGTCTTATTATTACTGAGTCCCATTAGAAACTTCACTGCAGCCACCAACAAAGCAAGTAGCACCATAATTGGACACACATTAAGCTTTATCAAATCGTCTTTTACACCAGCCATTGATTATTTTAAGTCCCACATTATCGCCCTCTCCCCTTCTCATTGTGTGTCCGGCCGCCGTAATTGAATGTTGAGATTATGCCGAGAGTCTGTACGGACCGCTGGGACGAGACGGACGGTTCCCTCCGGTCTCTCTCTCCAATGGACTGTCAAACAGGGTGAGTGTTGCAGACACAGCAGACTGGTCACATGTCCTCCTCACACTGCCTTAACGACACGACACGCATGCACAGACTGCAGATATAACGTGGTAACAGGTGGTCTGTGGGTGGAGAGAGGCAGGCGCGGCGTCCGACAGCGACTGCTCAAATTATCCATCACTTACACTGACCTCATCTCCCTCTGCCCACGCACACGCACACGCACACGCACACACACACACACACACACACACACACACACACACACACACACACACACACGGCACTAAATCTTCCTGTCCTCAGAGTTTCTCAATGACACTTCAGATTTCCCAAAGGCCCACTTATTTGTCACTTCTGACCACAAAAACCTTCCCCTCTCTGCCTCTCACTGTGGCTCTCTTTTCATCTCTGTCTCATTGTCTCACTTTTTGGGGGAATGAGTGTCCCAGTTGTCTGTGACAACATGTATTTGATTCATGATCAATGTGGACTTCATCTTATCAGTCATTGCATCATCGTACGCCGTTCTTCAGTTTGAGTATTAAGGAACTAGGAGTGAAGCCAACACGTTTTCATCCCAACTCGTCACATACTGCCGCTTTGTGTAACCAGGTTGAAATGATAGCTTTATTTTTATGTTGAAATTCCACCAAATCCTGATCAATATAGTGTAAAACATTTGTTTGGTTATGGTTGAGGAGTATTTTGTAGCCTGTTTCAACCTGTACTGTCACTTCAAGAATCAATGCAGAGCTACTTTCAGTCTGCGCTAGGCTTTCTGAGAGGAGGTATGTATTATTTTCCCTGTCAGAATTTAACATTTATTTTGTCTTGTAGGCAATGCAAATGCAGTAGTATGCAGTTATAAATGTTATACCTAAAACTGTGCACATGCAGCCATGTGTCATTTGAATATAAACTTTGTAAATCGCACTTTTGCGAGCTTTATAGTAGACACGTTGTTACATGTGCTACGGGGTTTCTTGTGTGTTTATCTGCTGACAGTGGGGTGATAACCAGTGCGTGTGGAAGAGACTGCATGTTACAGAGCTTTCTATGTGCTTTTCGTGACTTGTACAGGCACAACTATCATCCAGACTCTATTAAAGAGAACTACGTTTGTAAAGAGAAAACGACACTGAGCGTTGTGAAAACGGGACACTAACAAACAGCTGATTGTAACGTGAAAGTGAAACGTAACGCACAGGACACAACCAGCTGTCTCCTGGATGAAAGCCTTGTGTTTGTTTGTCGCCTCCCCTCCCCAGTGTTTTTTCGCTCTTTAAACTATATCACCACACTTTCTCTGAGCGTTTACCGTTGCCCTTGGATGGGTTTACATTATATTTAAAGCAGACACCAAAACATGGTAGAGCCTCTCGGCATAGTTCTTTACTACATGACTATTTTGGTACAAACATTTACCCGCCAGTGTGGTGGATAGCCTTCCAAGATTTACTCGCCAAACGGAAAATCTACCCGCATTCGGCGCTTGGCGGGTGTTAACTTCAGACTATGATTTCAGTAATAAACATTTCCGACAAGCTCTCGTAATGCACAGTTTGTGGTGACATTGTCGGAGACATTATGATTTAGATTGCACAGGTGTACCTAATAAAGTGGCTACTAAACATTAGCAACATATCCCTGACATTAACTTGCAGGCTACTCTTTAAAATCCATGTTTCTGTAATCTCAAAGCTTTGTTTGTTTACTTCTGTTTGCAATTAAAGATTAAATAAGGGCAATCACTGAGGTGCTGAACCAGGCGTTCACCTGGATTCACCTCATCGGTGTGCTCAATGAAAAGTACTTAATATTCTTTTCTGCTGTAATGCTGCACAGGAGAAATAATGCAGGTGTGTGATGAGGGGTTATATTCAGAGTGAATTCACAACTAAGAATGAGGAGACCACACACAAACACACTGCTGCAGTTAATTCAATTGTAATCGACATAACAGAAAATGAAATACTCAATTTCACGCTTATCAAATTGCACAAAGCACAGGAAAATAGGCTTGGAGAGAGATGAAAAGGGACACTTAACTACATTGTTCCCTTGCTTATTCCTGAAACACAACAGCGATGCTTCGTGCAGCCTGTAAAGCAGGAATACTCAACTACTTGCTTTGCCCGGGGGGCACTTTTGTAAAATAACAGAAAGCCGGGAGCCAGTTAATGAACACATAACAAACCTTTTTATATAAATATAAACACGCTCTATTAGACTATTTTGAATCTTGTTTATTACACCTGGCACCATATCTCGGGCCAAGTTGAGTATCACTGCAGTAAAGCCTTATGATATCTAAAATGATCATATGTTATGCATCATGTCCTACTCATATTCAGCTATTTATTTGAATAAGACAGATGTTGACATGAACACAACCTCTGACAACTAACGAATGTCTAGTCTATGTTTTAACACTAAGGACTGATGAGAGAGTCGGTCACAGCTGTGCAGTGAAGTATATAAAGTCTTCAGCAGGACATACACCGATCAGCCATAACATTAGGTCAGCACGGGGCATCCTGACCGGTCTGCGGCTACGCAGCCCCATACGCAACAAACTGCTCCTCACTGTGTGTTCTGACTCCTTTCTATCGGAAACAGCATTAACTTTTTCAGCAGTCTGAGCTCCAGTAGTTCTTCTATTGGATCGCTCAACACAGGCCAGCCTTCGCTCCCCACGTGCATCAATGAGCCTCGGGTCTGACCCTGTTGCCGGTTCACCGGTTTTCCTTCCTTGGACCACTTTTGGTAGATCCTGACCACTGCAGACCGGGAACATCCCACAAGAGCTGCAGTTCTGGAGACCCAGTCGTCTAGCCGTCACAGTTTGGCCCTTGTCAAAGTCGCTCACATCCTTACACTGGCCCATTTTTTCTGCTTCCAACACAAAAAGTTCAAAGTTCGAAATGTTCACTTGCTGTCTAATATATCCCCCCCACTGCCGGGTGCCATGGTAACGAGATGTGAGGAAAATGTTATTCACTTCACCTGTCAGTGGTCTAGACAATCAAAGATAGGTTTCTCCTTTCAATGGAGGATTATATAAACCAAACCCAACCTTTTTCCTTAAGGGACCCCTTTTCTATCACTGAGTAAACTGACGACCCCTGACTAAGTGACATACTTTATGGATATTTCATATTATATTCAATGCATAACAATAACAATACAGAACAACTGATAAACTGTACAATTAACCCAAATAGTGAACGCAATAACTGCAGGCAGTTTGTGTAAAACGAGTGATTTGGATGAATTTTGAGCAGATTCACACTTCCTGTGTGTTTTAGGAACTCTTAATTCTCTGTATTTTTTAAAATTATTATTTTAGGCTTCCCTTTTGACAAATTCAGTGTCAAACTATAAAAAATACAATTTAATTTAGTTTTCTTCACAGAAATGCATGAAATGTTGAGATATAGGCCAAATTTATATTTTTAAAAGAGTTGTCTTACACCCTTAAAATAAAGAAGGCCTTGCGACCCCCTGTGAAGCTTTGGTGACCCCTAGCGGGGGTCGGGACCCCCAGGTTGGGAACCAGTGATATAAAACACACATTTATACATATTGTAAATAATTTATTAAATTAAATTGAACACTCACTTGTTGAGGTAGATTCGTTTCTCAGTGAACTGGCCCGATCCGTGCTCGGGGTCGTCATACGGCTCGTTCTGGACCACCTCCACCCCCTCCCCGCGTTCACTCTGCTCATGACTGTGTTTACTGATCATATACAGCTGGCCGATCCGGTACTGAAACACAGACAGCAGACAAACAAAACACAGAAGATATTAGATCAATTGTTTTTTTATTAAATCTAGTAAGACAATTAAAGGTAGGAGGAGGAACTCATGCTGACATTTTAACGTTGTTATAGAAACAAACCGTCCTTATACTGTAGGTACGCATCTGGAGCACAACTCAGATGAGGCTGCTCTGAATGGAAACAACCTGCTCTTTGCTTGACAACTGACTCAACGGTATAATTTTATAGCAGCCACAAAAATAAACGCAGAAGGGAAAATACCAGGATTACTGCTATCACTGCGCAGTGCTGACACCTGGGGACAGTCGCCATAGCGAAAGAAAGCCGGGGTATTAAGAGCTGTCTGCAGCCTCGTATCGGGTCCAAGCAGTACAACAATAGTAACAGCAGCGGCCAGCGAGGTGACCCTATACCCCGGCTCCCCACTGGCACATCAGTCAACACCCACATCTTTCACTCATCACCGAATGACCCACTTGGCCCAATCATAATGTCACTTTTGGTGACACTTGACAGGCTGGATCTGCAACTATTTTCCATACATTTGGAAAACGACAAGCGTCGGAGTGAGAGCGCTTCCAGGACGGAGGTTTCCGACTGCTTGTAGGCCTATTTCCGGGCCGGGGAGGAAATTGATACAGCCCCAATGGTGACTTGTGCCACTCCGCTGGAATGCCAAGGGGTCATGTAGGACTCAACTGCCACACACACAAACAGAGCTTCCAACCAAGGATAGCAGCGTTAAGCTAATGGAAAAAAAAAAAAGAAAAGGACAAGGACCGATTGGGATGTTGACTTGTGACTCTACATTCAGCCACAAAACGCAAGGAATGGAGAGAAGAGTAATTTGATAGAGCAGTGGAAAAAAAACAGCAGAGCCAACGTGTACCAGTAAACACGCTCAGGGTGCAACTTCTTCTACCACAATGCCAAATTTTTCCATCTGCCGACCATGAGAGAAAAAAGCAGAGGGAGTATTCCCAGCTGGAATGTTGATGGCCGTATGTTTCTGACTGAACAGCTGTCGGAGTCTGGCATAATTTTTCCGCTGCAATGACACAGTCGCAGGCCTTCGACTTTACTGTTTGGTTCAGTCTCACTGTGGTTATTTTCAGAGGCAGCAGGCAGCTTGTGACAAGCAAATTACGCTCAATAAAATCGACTGTATGCTACCTGCTCAGGACCGAACAGCAGACAGACAGAGTTAGTGACGAGCTGGTGAACATTGTGGAGCGTTTAGCAGCTAAAGAGATATTTCCCTCAGGAGTTGGTGGAGACTAAAACAAAATAAAATGACACAAAAACAACTCTGACTGAATACTAATGTTGCTCCGTATCTGTTGGACGTGTTGTTCGATAGTTATTCCTCCTTTTTTTGGTGCGTTTTCCTACAAATGTCCAGCGACACGTGTCAATTTCCGTTCGTTACATGCATACGTATTTTTCAAAATAAACTTCTGTCGTCACAGGAAGCATCTTAGGTTACATTGCGAACGTTTTTTTAAAGACTAATTTGTTGCTGTGATGTTATTCAATCCAAGTATTGAATGTATTTGAGGTCCAAGTTTGTCAGCATATGGTTTGATAAATTAGGATCAACCTTTGCCAGAGTAAACAAATATGTCTTTTCATTTGGCCACTGTTTATGTGCATCTGCTGTGAGAGACAGGGTGTTTATATGTTTATATATATATATATATATCTTTGTGAGCCCTCTGATGTCAGAATAATTCATCCACCATATGGGCAGGTGAGATAAAACAAAATGGATGGATTTCACTCGGATATATCTCTGTGAAATCCACTGCTAAGGAACAGAATGCTTGACATATAAATGAACTGCATGGGCCAATAATTGTGACAATAATGTGAGACTTTATTGATCCCCTTCATGTGAACACTGCGTTTGATCAACATATTCTCATATAATAGCTTGTATGACATCTTATGAAAAAGTTATTCCTCCTTCTTTTCGTGCATTTTCCTAAGAATGTCCAACAACACCTGTCGATTTCCGCACGTAACATGTCTTCACAGGAAACAACTTCCTTAGGATTAGGCAACAAAACTCCTTAGTTAGGTTTAGGCAACAAAACTCCTTAGTTAGGTTAAGGAAAAGATTAAGTGCCAAATAAATCAACGTTGATTCATCTAAACAAATGCCCGCACAGGCAGCCTGTGTTTTGGTTCGCTTGGAAACGGTCTGAGACCACCTCTCCGACCGGTTGTTTTGGTACGATTACTGCGTTCACATCCACCCAAACGAACTGCACAAGAGTTCGATTAAAACAAACTAAATGTTGGCTTGTGAAAGTGCCCCAAGATCTTTGTCACTGTGTTTGCAGAAGTGAATTTCAAAGGCGAAGTAATTGCTGTAATGAATTTACATTATTTCATCCACCCTTTATAATTAACTACCGCATTAACAGTATCGTTGAAATTTTCATCTGTGTTTAAAATATACCGTAAGAGTCATTATGATGGAGGGTGAGGGAGTCCATGACATTCAGACAGCTAACAGAAGAAGAAGAAGGATGAGGTTGTCCGTCATACAGATCAATAATTACATTTCCAGAGATTCCTGTTTGGGCAAAACAAAGATGAGAAGCGGTTGAACGGCACATAAATCTCCTTGCTAGATGAAAAGCATGAAGGCAGAATACCCACTTGAGGGGACCATTGAGTGCCACTCTGATCACACTGATGGCGAGCAACAGCGTATTAACATTAAGCACCATCTTTCATGTTTCCCTCGGCTCATTCAGGGCTCAGACATATTGCATAAACAGGGCAGCTGTTATGATGTTCCTCCTGGCTGCCATTGTATTCAGCTCCTGTCTGCTGTCTGCTGCTGATGAATGAGAGGTTGTTTTCATTGTTGTCTTTGGAAATCTTGCTCTAATGACTAGGAGGAAGAAGTGGCCCCTAGTGGCCATGAATAATCTCTGATTGTCTGTTTTCTATTTCCCTCTAAAGACTACGGAGCCGTTAGCAGGATCAACGGCTGACATCAGGGAGGTAAGGTGCTGTATCGTCGGCGCGGGTATTGTTTTTAAGTCATTTGGTTTATCGACACCCTCAATTTTCCTGCTTTCTTGCTTTTTTTTTTGTATCCTCACAGTGTCTCTATGTTTGTGCCTAATTTCAACCTTTCCTTTTTTGAACTCTTCTTCTCACCTTCTTGGTTTATGAGACGTTTCCAGAACAGAAGTGCTCGACATCCAATCGCCGGTAAAATGCAATTCTTGCAGAAATCTCCAAACGTCAAAAGTTTTTTGTCACCAAATCACAGCATGGCTTTTTCTATGGTGTTCCTAAAGGTCTTGGTGTCTTAATGTGGTATTTTGGAGGGATTATTGATAATTTTTATCAATTCTCGAGTGGAAAAAAATGGTTAAATTTAGCACCATATCTGTGTACATAATACATAATAGAGCATGGGGATGACCATCATATAGTTCTATCATAATGTTCTAAACCCTTATACACTTTCACAATTTTAATTCATTCATTCATTCATGTAATTCATTTCTGATTTATGACCAGAACAGCTTGACCCTCAGTGCTGAGCAGCATCTCAAATTAATCTCCAGGTTCCCAGCTTTCAGATGATGTACACCACTTCTATGTGACATACTGTTGACCTGCTATCTCCCCCCAAAGACCCCCTGTACCCGCTAAAAAAGACTAAAACATTAACATCCTGGTCTTCGGAAATTAAGAATGATTCCCCCAATAAATGCAAAACAACAACAACAACAACACAAACTACAGTACATTTAAGAAACCTGCCGGTTGCAACTAAAACATGCAACTGAGTCACCACGGCTTAATATGCATACAGTATATGAAAAGTAAAATATTATTTGAAGATGAAAGCACTGAACCAATATTATGATCAAACTGTGTCTCTTTCTGCTTCTCTGTTCTAACACAACAGCAGGTGGCGGGGAGCCGTCATTGTGCCGCAGCCAAGGAGTGTGTTAGTGTGAGTGTAAGATAAGAATCCTGACAGAGCGCACACACACACACATAAGACCATACTGGGCACAATGCTAACATGAAATTAAAATTCACCCTCAGACAGAGTAATTACTGCTTTGAGCGCTTTGTATTCTTGGATAAATGACTGTGCTCCTTTTAAGATAAATGGCTGCTGCGTCGTTTTGATGTCCATTTGAGGGTTGTGTGTGTTTGTAGTTGTGTGAATGAGAGAGGGAGATAAAGATCTGTATCCTTTTCACCTTTATTTATTCAGGGGGGAGGTTCACTGAGAGCAATGTTCTCTTCTTCAGGAATGCCCTGATCACATTCACACAGTTACACTTTCTCACCTGGAAGCTGTCCAATACAACCACAGTGTGATATGCTCAAGGGTACCTCACTGTTTCCTCACCTTTATCAGATTTATCCTGCAGGGTCCGGGGGATTGAACCGACGACCTTCCGGTCACAAGCTTGCTTCTCTGTATCTGTGTCTCTCTGCATAAGCAGATCATCCTAAATCAAACCAGGCTGGTCTCATACACTGTTCGTAGCTATACCTACGAAAAGTAATTCACTGTAATTCGTATATATCCCACAAAATAAATTTGTATGTAGTCCATGTAACTGTCAACCAGGAAATATAAAGTAGAGAGAAGGTCGGGATGGATGGGGGGGTTAAAAAATACCAGACTTTCGCTGCTGATTGGTTCTTTCCAAGCGGACCGCGAGGCAGTGATTGGTAGACGTTTTTACAGGATCACAGCAGCTACAGATGACAGCTCTTTTCCGCTCCTTTTTCAGAGATCATCAGTAATGGATCGCTGTCGGGGTGTAAAGACCATTCCAACCAATATAAGAAATAGTGTAGACTGGAGAACATCGTCAACCCAGCCTTTAAGCAACACCATTCCAGTGTTATTTTAAGCCAAACCACAATCTTTTCCAAAACTTAACTAAGTAGTTTTGTTGCCTAAACCCAACCAAGTCGATCTTTTCCTTTACAGTGAGGCATACAGCTTATTAATTAAACACTGGTATCGAAACGGTACTCGGCATCGGCCGATACCCAAAGCCCAGGTATCGCTATCGGTATCGGGACTGAAAGAGTCGGATCGGTGCATCCCGACTGAAAACAGAGCCGTGAGGACGTGCAGAACTCTAGTTTTCTCTCAGAACACTTGAATTACAAAATGCTGAAAGGTTATTATGGAATTTTTGCCCAATGATGCCAGAAACATTCTGCCCACTGAAGCTTTAATGCAGTGGGAGGCATCAATCTGACAATCAATGCTGCTGTTGTCCAAGTGATAGAGGGAAATTAAAGTGAAAGAGAGAGTAGAGCAGAAAGAAAAAAATGACTGAAAAAATTCAGACATATTACAGACTTGTTTTTCGACATTTTTCCAGACTTTTTTTTCGTGCAATTTTTCAGACTTTTTATTTCGGAAATTTTTTCAGACTTTTTGTTTCGGACTTTTTTTCAGACATTTTTTTCGGACATTTTTCAGATCTTTTTTTTTTTTCGGACATTTTTCAGATCTTTTTTTTCTCGAAAATGTTCAGACATATTACAGACTTTTTTTGGACATTTTTTTCAGACATTTTTTGGGGGAATTTTTCAGATCTTTTTTTTCTGACATTTTTTCAGACTTTTTTTGTCCGACATTTTTCATATCTATTTTTTCAGACTTTTTTTTCATGCATTTTTCATATCTTTTTTTTTTTTAACATTTTTTTCAGACTTTTTTTTCGGACATTTTTCAGATCTTTTCTATCAGACTTTTTTTGTCCGACATTTTTAAGATCTATTTTTTCATACCTTTTTTTCGGACATTTTTCACAATTTTTTTTTTTTTACATTTTTTCACACTTTTTTTTTAGGACATTTTTCTGATCTTTTTTTTCTCGGAAATTTTCAGACAGTGTTTTCAGTGTTTGTAGTGAAATGAGGAGGTGTCGTATAGATAACTCCTCATTTCATCTAAACTAATCTAAGTTCAAACTGCGCCTGTTCGAAATCATTTCATGCTTATAAGGTTTAGTGTGTACTGCACATGCATTCACACACTTTGTATTTACACACACACGTGTACATACACAGTTTCTGTTAAGCTATTGTAGGCACAGAGGTCATGGCTGTGCTCTCATAGTAAAATATCATTGGCTCAATGCCTTTAAATATCGTGAGTGAGTCTGGTTGTGTGTGTTTGAGAGGGTGCTGTAAAACCTTTCTGCAGCTGTTGTGACGTAAGACCTAACTACTGTACACATTTGTCCCCCATGTTTATCTCCTTCTGCAGTTAACCCAACTTCTTAAACATGAACAGTTTCCATTGTCAGCGTAAAGGATTACAGAGCTGTGATTTCTCCAGCTAGATTCTCCTAGAGAGACAGTTTCTTGGCCATGTGCTGTATATGCTTAACTGGATTAGGACAGCTGAGCTGGGATCAGTTGTATGAAAATAGATCTAGTCTTTGTCTTAAATATAACTTTAAGTCACACTTTAATATACCTGCTGCATAAAGCTTCCCTATGAGTGACTAATGTAAGACTGACTTAGATAACCTGTCGTGCAGTGCATTCTGGGTGAAATAAGACACTTCACTGAAGAGAAAATATGGCGGAACATGTCTGATTAAATCATTTACAGCCACCACAGGCGCAGAACTGTTAAATGATTTGCCTCTTAATCTGATTAGTTATGATTTAATGACTTTAGATGCCGTGGATTCAGACTTTAGTCTCCCGCCGCCAACTTTCCTTTGTTCTCTGTTCTGTTTTTCAGCGTGTAGATTGGAAGAAGCAGTGAAGTCGTGCCACTGTGTGCTGTATTATTGTCTGTCAAGGCTGTGACTGTGTGATGCTGGACATTCGTTCATCCACTTACTGTAGGTGCTCAGTGTCCATGAGCCTCAAAGAGCACCCTTCTTCTGTCATTACCATTGATCAGGTTGCGTATTCTGAGCCTTTTGCCTCGGTATCAGACGCCGAGGGGCGTGACAAAGCGGCGATATTTGACCATGACGGGCTGAGTCTATGAGTCTATATCGCTCATAGATTTGACTATTCACTGTAGAGTGACGCTATTTCCAAAGGAGTTGGAGTTCAATATATTCACTTATTATTAACCGAAAAATGTACTTACATTCTGACAACTTCTGACAACGTCAACAAACACGTCACAACTCGTGAACTCTGAGCTTTCAGAAACGTTCTGCTTACGAGATCGTGAATACCACAAGAGGGGGGCGTTCATATGGACTCATGAACACTGTAAACACGACCCCATTTGAATGCACCATAGGTCTGCAGCATAAGTTACCATGGCGATCTATCCGGGTTAAAAGAGAACCACCTTCTGGCTTTAGGCTCAATAGACCTCACTAACCAACTAATCTCGCCTCGTGGTCCCCCCCTCTGCTCAAGTGCAAGGATCCGTTTTCAACCCTGTGCTCCCCTCAGACGTGGCCTCTCACTCTCCAAATGGCGACTGCATAATTAATCGTGCTACAGAAACCCGAATGTGCAACATGCAAGCTATGATTTCCTCTTCAGTTGATTTTTACATGTTTCACTAATCAAAAGAAATGCTCTTTAGGACTTTAATTTATCTGAAGTTGGTGAGCGGTAGTCTTTTGTGAAACGTGAAGCTGCCACAAATTGCGATCTGCATGTATGTGGTAAATCCCTCTTGTGCAACGGGCCCTAGTTGTTTTTGTTTTTTTTATTTATAAAAAAAAACTGCCTTCATTAACACATTTTATATAATCAAAAAATTTTTTATTTAAATCAGAGCAGGGCTGACTCAGCAGTGTCCTGACTAAAACGCACATTTATAAATCAGTTTTGTACATTATATTGCGTTTTCTGTGTTTCTGCTTCAGCTGTGTAGTCCAGTCTACTTTTGATTTGCTCTGTACTGCATGTACCGTACAGTACCTGGGGGAAATTACAGGTCTGCCTTCTCACTTGGTTGTGAGTTATACAACTCTGAAAAAGCAAGAACTTGTGCAGAGTTGTCCTATTGCTGTAAATTCCAACTGGATCCCCGGGTAGTTGGAAACAAGATGTGAGTAGTAAATATACTAACTGCTCTCCATCACATTAAGTGTTCCCTAACCAGAAATCTTTGATTGTTGGCATAACAAATACAGTACCTTATTTGTCCTTAGTCATATAATTTGACTGTGTTTATAGAAAAGAATGAGAATTTGCCTATTTTAATTTATCAGGCTTAGACTCTTAAATCTGCCAGTCAGTATCCACTGCTTGTTCTGCCTTAAATCCCCTTTTTGACTGAGATGACAAAACCTACACTGATAATTAGAATTCTGATTATTCCACACCTCACAGAAAAGCCTTACATTTGCAAATATATTAGCTCCACAGCCGTCTTATGTTTCTCCCACAGCACTGCCAGTCCTTCTTACTCCATAAAGACGACCCCATGCTCGGTCCTAACCCTCCCTGCCCTTATTGCACATGCCACTGCTGGTATGATGTCATGCCGACTTCCTAGGGTTTTCAACAAGCTTCTCTTTTTGCAGTTTCTTCATCTATGTTGTTGCCGTTTTCCATCAACAGTGGGGATGCCCGAGTTACAGTAGTCTCCATCAAGGCAGATACTAGGAGTGTAAAGATAAGTTTTTACAACGATACGATATATATCACTTTCCACGGTTCCGATACGATTCAAGGACGATATTTGGCTCAACTAGAGCGATACGATTTTATACGATGCAGGAATGCATTGTTCTGAGACGTGTGGATGGCCAGGATCCCAGGATTTTCAACCACACTGTACGGTCGTATATCTTGACAGATAAACCTGGCAATGGATGCCGTGATGTCTTTAGCCCTATAGGTAAGTTTTGGCCTAATTTCTTACCAATAATGTTTCCGCTGCTGCGAGAACACTGCTAGAGTTCCCTGGGCGTTCCCATGGTGTCTCAGTAGGTGCGTGGAAAGATTGGTCGTGTTGCCGTTGTATTTTATCTGGCCTTTGCATATTCTGCAAACAGCGAGCGATTTATCAAGGACATCTCCCTTTTTACAAAAGCCAAAATGTTTCCACCTCAAACACGGCTCTCTCACTCGTCTGGCTCTTCCTCGCCATCAGCCATGCTTCGTTTTGTTGTCGTCTTTCTGAGATTGGCGCTGCTGGCGCATGTCGATGACGTCAAAGACAGGGAGAGTGAACCGGAGTAACGTTTAACATTTCTTTACTATTAAAAGTGCTAAAAAATACGTCCATATAATGTTTGTCGTGCTTAAATACAAGGTGCTAATTCTTAGTATCGATGCAGTAGATTTGCAAATCAATTTTAGATCGATATACGTCCCCCGTGAAGGACAACTTGCCGAGTACCTATCGATGTAGTTGGATCGTAGGAATATAAATCGATGCATCGATGTAGTAGATGATACGTTACACCCCTAGCAGATACAATATCACCAAGGCTGATATTGTATGCAAGACCAAACCAAGATAACACTCGTGGTCAATCTCTTTCTCTCTCATTCTTTCTCCCTTTGCTCTACTTTTCGTGCTTACTTTTTCTTTTCTCTCTCTCTATCTCAGCAGGGCTGTAAGAAATACGCCGCGCTCTCTCTATGCATAATAAATGAGACGGTTTTCCCCAAGCAACCTGAAATTCAAGTTGTACCAAAACACTCCAGAGTGGAACAGAGAGGACAAAAGGCTTATGTAACTGGGAGGGAGAGCTGTTTATCAACCGACTGAATGGGGAAGAAGAATTGACTACCTTGACTGATTATTAGGTTGCAGTACGCTGCACATCAGTGCAGCTCCAAGATGAGTTGAAACAGAAACACATATTTTATATGTGACAGAAATGACATCAGTCAAAAATCAGCATTGCTGCTAATGTACGTCAAACCTCAGCATCCACCCGACGGCTCTGCTTCTTCTTTGTTCTCCTCAGGGGGTTTGATTGATCCGACTGCTCCTGCTTTTTACTGACTTTGAATTAAGCTTTGCAGGGAGTGAGATTAAACAGAGTCTGGATGGCAAAGTGTTTTGGTGAAATGATTTCAGCTGCTATGGCATCAGAAGAATGACATAATGATGCTCTCAAACCTCACGGAGACGAGAGGCAAAGATAGAGAGAGTGGGGAAATGAGAAAAACTCGGAAAGTAATGCAAAGCAGAAGGATGTCGGCAGAGAAAAGCTTGAAGGAGAAAGTGACATGCATCCTCTAAATGGGAAGAGGAGCCGGAGTAGTGGGGAGGGCGAGAGAGAAACGGCCGCCCTCAATCAAGTTATGTAATAGCTCAACAATCTGTCAGTCTCCCAAATATCTTTTTTTTGCAGCACTGCCCTCTTTTTGCTCTTCTATCCCTGCTCGGCGGCATCTTTACCTCTCTTTGACTCTCTGCCTTAATTCAATCCTCCCTTTCACCCTTTTTTCTCTCCTGGCCCATGCATACAGTATAAACACATCACGTCAGCAGGTCACCCGATGCGCTGCCAGGCGGGGAGTAAAAATGATGCATAGTGGAGTGATCCGTAGTGAGTGATCTTGACGTTATGTAATGTTTGGTTCAGTGACCTCAGACACTGCAGAGATGCAGGATGAGAAGACGGGTGGGGAGGAAGAGAGCGAGAGAGGGGTGGAGAGGGAAGCACGACAGGAGAGTGCTGCTTCCAACCTGCAACGATCAGTATTAATAAATTACACCTCTCCACACGTCTTTGACATAGTTTATGTAATGCGGTCTTTTGCTTCTGGCAAGTCTGTGCGTATCAGAGCTGGTGTCATTTCCACTTCAGTCCATTCATAATAGCAGTTGGACACTACGTTTTATTTGTTGCCACTACTAAAGTACATTTCATCCTGTGGAAATGAAATTCCATTCACCTCCATTGTAGTGGAGGCGGAAATATCTCAAAACCTGGTTACATAAAACTAATATCTGTACACATTTCTTATATTGTTGCTGTACATCAAACAAGTGATAGTTATTAGGCTGTCAGCAAGTAAAACTAACAGATAATTTAGTGAAATGAGGAGGTATCGTATAGATAACTCCTCACTTCATCTTCATGAATCAGCCTTTCCTCGTCCGTTGCGGCACTTTCAAAGCGAGCAACAGGATTAAATAGGAACAGGGCGTCCGACAAAAATTCAGCTCTATTCGCGCTACGCAGTGCTTTGTCCTTTAATAGGTGTTTTTTGTTCGGACTACGGAGCCTCCATGTTGTTGTTTCATCAATAGAGGTGCAACTCAACCCGTTCCGCACAACGTGATGGGTTGATGCATTTATTAGTTGTGCAAAAAGCTCCGAAAAAATTGACCTTGTTCCGGAAAAAAGTCTCTTTTTCGCTGGTAAACTTGCGGCGGCGACGCGCTTTGAGTTCAAGCTGGTGCACGCCAAGGGTAGAGTACGAGCAGAGAGGCAGGGAGGCATCTGATTGGTTCTTTCCAAGCGGACCGCAAGGCAGTGATTGGTAGACGTTTTTACAGGATTACAGCAGCTACAGATGACGGCTCTTTTCCGGTCTTTTATCAGAGCTCATCAGTAATGGATCGCTGTCGGGGTGTAAAGACCATTTCAACCAATATAACAAATAGTGGAGACTGGAAAACATTGTCAACCCTGCCTTTAATATTTGCATTCTGTGTGAAAGTATTCATGACAAAAACAACAGTTAGAAAAAGTATATCGACGTTCAAATTAATCGCACAAAAAACCCCGCTGCGGTGTGTAAAGGCCTTACCTCGGTGTATGTTGTGTAAGAGCTAAAGCATTTTTTTCAAGCATCCAAAACAAGTTCTGCATAATGAATTCCTGCAACACTTTACTCACGATGCAAAAGACGTACTCTGGTAGAATGTGAACCTGCTGTTCCTCCTGAAGAAAAGGCACTGCTGACACTCGGTTATCTTGCTCTCGGACCTTTCACGCTCCATTGCTCTTGGATGCTGCACTGACTGACTGAGTTCTTGAGTAAAGCAGGCAACGTGTGGCACGGCACACACTGGTGTTGAGCTACCACAACACATGGCTTCCCTCCGATGCCAGCTGCCCTCCTTGGCATCCTCCTAACACTGCCTATGTGACCGACACTGCTATGGCATGTGAGTTTATCAAACCGGTACAGGAAGTCAACACTCAACCTTCACATTCTGCTGAATCGGCGTGAATGGAGCAAATGCAGTCAGTCATATGCACTCGCTCTCAACAGCAGCATGACCACGTTTCTGCTGAAACAGCAGTGTGTGATGTGTGTTGTACTTTAGTCCTTGTGGGGAAAAAAGTTGCAGTTTTTGAGGTCGAGACCGGAGGATTTTTTGCAAAGTAAGGTAACCTCATCTTAAGTTAAGGTTAGAATTATAGGTTGTAGCTGTGAGGCCGAGAGATAGGGGTTAGGAAATAGATTTATTTTACGAGTACATGTGCATTTGTGTGTGACTGACTGAATGGAGATCACCAAGAGAGTGCTTCAAAGTTTACTTAGTCTACCTTTGGCTGTAATGTACTGTACGTCATTTTCAGTAAATATCGCAGCATAAAACCGGTGTTTTCTGTTTAAGAAACACAAACGTCGGAAGATAGCAAGTACTACTCACCCATCGTAAAAGTGTCTACGTCTGTAGTCTGATCTTGACCGAACAGCTGATAGGTACGTGGTTTGTTTACATGGCGTAACAGGAAGTGCATATTTAACGGATTCAGTGTGGACAGAGAGCGACCGATGTTATAAGTAAATAAAAAGACCACAATTCTATCTTCTTATCTTGTTGGTTTCTTATTCTGTCAATAAGAAGACACAACAAGGTTGATATTATTCATCATTACAATAAATTATTAGTTCTGTGTTGTTAGAAAAAAAAATATTTTTAGGGGGGTTAAAGGGACTGTTTGTAACTTTCAGAAATGCTTGTTAACAGCGACACCTGTGGCTGTGAAATCAACGAAAGTCAGCGTCGGGCTCGGGCTTGTGCTCGCTCTACATAGACATGAGCAAGCATCGCTCAACACAGTGAGGCAACACACGTCAGCTAAAACCACAATGTCACTCTATATTTCAGCTGCTCGGCAGTAATGTTAGCTGACCAGACGAAGGTCTCTCTGCTGATCCTAGTGTTGGCTTTTCCTGCCTCAGCGCAGGCTTCAGCAGCGGGGCTCTGCAGCAAGAAACTCGTCTCCCTCCGCCCGCAGCCGTAGTGAACAGGGAGACACCGACACCCGGTCGGTAACGAGACAACAACGTTTCTCTCTGCAGAGCCCCGTCACTTCACAAGACACGGGAAACCTCTGTTGGTCTGGTGAAGCTGCAGCATTTATTTCTGCACAAACGTCCACTGTACATTCACTAGATTTTCTCAGAGCTACTAACTCTTCTGCAGTGTGTGGTGAGCGCGCGTTCACGTCTAGAGGTTGAGCGAGTACGCGAGAACGCGCGCGCTGTCTGAGTGAAGGAGAGCAGGCAGCGGAGACGAGGCTGCTCGTGCATGTGTCCCGACCCGCTACATTTATACGCTTAAAAAGTTACAAACAGTCCCTTTAAGTGAGTTCCTTGAACCAACACAAACTGCGCCTGTGGTCGCCGTGTGTTATGTTTGTTTACAGTGATGCATTTATTGCATGAACATGGAGGTAAAGATCATTTTGCGATGAGCAGCAGCTCTTGGAAAAGTCACATCACTGCAATTAAATATCAGTTTGTATAGAGCAGAGAATAACTCCAGATTACTGGAGGTTTGCTGACAAAATCAACAGACGCCGGAGGGAGAGAGAGAAGAGGATCCATGCTGCTGGCCACCTGCACCCATGGCACCAACTAGTCGCTGCACAGGAACGTTGAGTCACAGAAACCAGGCGGGAACACACACACACACACGAGAAAACATATCGTGACAGAAAGTGTTTGTGGGAATACAAAAGCAAGGACATACAGTGTGAAGTATGGCATAATCATGCTCCACAAGATGAGAGGGGTTTTATTCATTTTCAGTGGGTGGTTTAAAAAGGTTGTTAAAGCTTGTTCAAATAACTTCCCAACTCTGTGTGCACGTCGGCCCTCACCAGTTTGTTCGTGTTTACACTTGGAAGAAAAAACAGGCCCATGTGGCCACTTGAAGGAAATGTTGTCCTTGTGCGTTTCTTAAAGATTTTGAGTCACTCAAGGGAGAGGAAATTAATTTCTGATGGCAAGTGTTCCTGTCACATTTCTATGTGGGTGTTAAAATACAGAAAAGACGGTAGCACACCGACACACACACCAGGGCTTATGTCTAATTTATACTTCTGCAGTAAAGCTTGTGCAGAGCCGGAGAGGTAGACTACACGCCAGGCACCGTAGACGCCGTAAACGTTTAATTGGACATCAGAGCCGAGTTGTGTTAATAGGCCGCACATACCACCTCCTCATTTAGTTCTCTCTTTTTCTCTTTATTAATTCTAGGCACAGGAGCTCCTCCTCATCATCCAACTCTTCCATAATTTGCCAAACTTATATGAAACTATTTAATCACGCCTATCAAATAAATCAAATACCGCCTGACAAAGCATTTGGTAGACTATAGACACACATCAATACACATGTACTCGAGGTACGCGTCCACAGGCTCCGTCCTTTTCCATGTTTCTCATTCATTGTCTATGTAAGCAACCGTGCAATGCATTCTGGTAGCGTGGCGGCGCGACTCGAGAGACGGACCGTCACGTCGCCCGCTCCTCATTTGCATAAAGTTGAGGTCTAGGCTACTTTAAGCAAATCAGGGGCGTCCGACGCGACTCGCCGGCTCTGGAAACTCCCGAGAAACATTTAAACTAAGCGTTGTAAAATCTAAAATAAAGACAGATTCAGCAACTGCACGGCTTATTTCTCACATAAAATGTTTTCAGAAACACATTTCAGTGAACTATTGTCGTGACATAAGAGAAGAAAGTTTCCAAACAAGCCGCCATATTGTTTGCATTTTGAAAGCTGGGAGCAGCGGCCCACGGAGGGAAAGCGTTCGTCCAATCAGGTGCCGAGTGCCTTGTGTCTAGTGGCAGCACATCAAGCGTCGAACGCTGGGAAGCAAGGCGATCCCTCGCAGTAAAAAAGCCCCTGTAACATTAGACCATCTGGTGTGTTAGATCAGTGGTTCTCAACCTTTTCGAGTCGCAACCCCCCCCGCCCGCCGTAAACCGCTGTTTCCACGCGCCTCCCCCGTCTGATTTTGAGTGATTATTGTGAATGCTCTGATTAATAAATGTAGGCTAAACAGAGAGTGCTTTGTTTGTGATGTCAATTTTGTTTAGTTTGAACAGCTAGCACCTCGGCGTTGTCCAATGCGCTCCAGGCAATGTGGATTTTTTAATGCGTTTCGTGACTTTTTCTCTCCCCGACCCGCCAGAAATCCCCCGTCAGAAACTCGTGTGCACGCACACTTTGACTTTCACAAGCACACTCACATAAAATCTATTCTAAGGCAAATTATATCATAGGCTGCAGGCGATGTAATGCAAAAACAACATCCCCCGGTCTATAATATGTTATTTATTTTTATGTAATGTTTTTTCTCCACAGCCATCTGGCGACCCCCGGAAATTATCTTTAAGGTCTTTCAACACACATTAAAACACATTAAAGGTGTTAAATTGAAAATTTGAATTAAATAACTTAATGTGTGATGACAATTAATGTATTTAATTGTGTGCCCTTTAGCAACACGCTCTTCCTCTTGTTTCTCAGGAAAGGCCACTTCATCATCAAAGAGGTTGTTAATCAGTTGTGAGCTGCTGATGTTCCTATAGCAACCAGGGACACTTGTACCTGTTATTCTGGTATGTACACGGTGTATCTGTGCTTATAGTACACGACACACACCCACATACTGGAGAAGGGTGTGGGTGTGTGTCATGGTCAATACATCACACTTCCGATATGCTGTATCTATTGGACAGGCTTGTTTTACTGTGGGCTGTTTTACTGTGAAGCAGCCCATTTGCATGCCGTGGCTTTACCGCAGTATCTATAGAGAGACACTTGTGAGAAGGTTAATGGCACATGCAGGGACAGCTATACGTTACTGTAATTGCGTCTCGGTGATGACCAGGTTGGAAGGTGATTGGGTTTATGCCAGTGGAGTTGGAGAGAACGTCTCCTAATTACCCTTTGAAGGCGAACCCTTTCAAAAGGATCAGACGATAATTATGCGGCTCATTGACTGATCGGTCGAATCTCTCGCTTTGAGTTGCTAACGGAAACATTTTGATTGGTGGCGGCGGCGGTGCGCGCATATGTTCCCAACTCGCAACAGAATATGAGTGCTACAATGATTTTTGTCTGCATCATTGTGTGAATTCACAGGATGAGGGAGTGTAATGTGCAGGTCTGACAGTCCAAATTTAAAAGGATAGTTTGGGTGTTTGGGGTTGAATGACGTACTTTTAATGTATTATTTACAGAAGATTTGGAGAAGCAGACAAGGAGTACCAACACCAGAGCAAAGCAATACAGTGGTGTGGACGGGACGGCAGAAAAACTTATCTTACCCACCTAAAATATCTATTTAAGTGTACGCTATATTTAGAATATTTTCACCGCTCTATCTTGCCGTCAGATCGCCCTTTCTGACGGGGATCTGAGCAGAAAGTGAAACTTTTTCTACGCCCTCTCTCCAAAGCCAGCAGGCTCAGATGACAAAAACAGTCGGCTATAGATGCGTTTCACTTTCAGTTCAGATTGCTGTCGGTAAATATTCTAAATATAGCGTACACTTATACATTTTTTTAAGGTGAGCCTTTTCTTTTAGGTGACTAAAATGTGTTTTTCTGCCATCCCCGTCCACAGCACTGTTTTGATTTGCTCCGGTGCCGGTGCTCCTGTCTGCTTCTCGATGCTGGAGGCATGCCGACCGTCATCTACTGTGAGGAATACACCTACTATGGATAAGTACCTCATACAACCCGATTTAAAAAATATTGATAAAATCGACACAGCTTTTTGTTGTGTTTGCAGTTTGAAACTTCTAAAACTGGAATTATGGTGTCGTTCGGACACGTTTGTGTGTTTTTGGGGATATAATGAACGTATGTGTCAGCTAGGAAGCAGTGCCCCAATTTAACAAACTACAACGCAGAGAAAACAAAGAAATCAGGACATACATTTCACCTTTGTGACAGTGTCAAATCTGTGAAAGAATATGGATTTATCAACATTACAGGATGGGACACTGACAAGATAGGCAACAATATTAAATGCCTGGAAGAGTAATTTCTTTATATGCACTTG
Source organism: Sebastes fasciatus (assembly GCF_043250625.1). Classification (NCBI taxonomy): domain Eukaryota; kingdom Metazoa; phylum Chordata; class Actinopteri; order Perciformes; family Sebastidae; genus Sebastes; species Sebastes fasciatus. The sequence goes on along the minus strand of NC_133807.1, from coordinate 30,825,898 downwards.
TAAGAGCACTTGTTGTAGTACTATGCAGAAATGTACTCCCACTCGTCAGACTCTCTACGAGCCTTTGCGACCTACGGTTATCAATAACACCCGTCTTTGCGTAGGTTCGCAAGCATGTTTACGTCTATCTCAGCAGAAGCATAATTCCAGTTAAAGACTTGGCTGAGACTGAATTACAAGATGTTCTGTAGCAGCCGTTTTGGGGGAATCAGTGTAATTTAAAAACAAAAGCAAATGACAGATCCACGTCACTCCTCATTATCATATAATAGGTCTGATCACATATACAATCCATCACCAATCAAGAGCGCACAATGCATCCTGATAAGTTGAGATCACATTATAGCGCGGCATGCCCAGCTGCTCCCCTTTCCTCATACAGCATCTCTCCTACCACCTGTCCCATAACTCTACTGACACATTCACAATGTGTCAGCACAGCTTCTATTCTCAGTAGCCGTTGTTTCTCCTTGTTTAGACAGGATGTTGACAGTAAGTAAGGTTTAGGAGGACAGGAAGAGAGGAGGTGGGGTACAGGGTGAAATGGAGGGATGGGCGATTAAGAGTTTCCTGTTCTGATAACGTGAAGGCTGATGGCTTCCCATTAAACACACAAACACACGCAGGCACACCAGTGTTGTATTCACCAAAACATTCAAATCAAATCTGACTCGCAAACATCTCGACTCATCGGTACTTGAGTCTCAGGAAGTTTGACATGCTGAAATTAAATTCATTCATTCATATGACAACAAGTTCAAACAATAGATACATCGAAAAGATGTGTAGCCGGTGTTTAAATGTCCTCAATGTCCAAGTCTGAATCCAAATTGTTTTCTATTCAATCATTTTTTTTAATATAAAAACGTCACGTTGCAGCATTACGGGAGGTTATGTGAGGTTATGAGAGGTTATATGAGTCTTATTCTCACCTTGAGGTTGCCAGGCAACCAGCAGACTTTAACAACATATTCTGTCGTTTAATTGGAAGACTATTTATGGTGGTTTTACTGTATATTTTTTTTGTAAAGTGGGGTAATTAGTGGAGTTAGCAATGTGCTAGTATAAGTTTGTAGTAATGTGTAGTTAACAGAAGTCGACATTCTTGTTTATGAGGGAAATATTAATGGAAGAAATGTCCTGAGCTCATCCAGGTACAGCAGAGTATCCTCACATTGCCTCTATTTCAGCGGCGTTCTGCCGGTGCACATCCCACCAGATACTGAGAAATAAATAATAAATCCACGAGCCTGCTTTTTCCTGGAATTAAAGCGGTGTACCCAGGTTCTTAGGAAGTGTCAGTACAATGTGTGTGTGTGTGTGCAAGGGACCATTAAAAATGTGCCACTGCTTTCTCTAACCCCACGGGACCTCTGTTTGAAGCTCAGTGCTGCAATGTGTTTCAAACACACAGCCAGAGGCAGCAGCAACAGGGCACAACAGATGTCAGCCAATGCCATGACATAGGCTGTAGGCAGAGTTACTGCTGTTTTGGGGCACTGCTGTTTCTGCAATGCACTCATACGTTTCTAACAAATGTTGCTTTAGATACAAAGCACATTCCTCATCTTTCTGGTTACTGCAGCTTATGTTCCGTCCACCAACGATCATGCATCAGCAGATTATGTAATATAAGTATCAGTTTATTTATTTGCTTTAAAAGGGAGTATTTGTAACTTTCAGAAATGCTTGTTAACAGCGACACCTGTGGCCGGAAAACAGACATTTTCTGGCGCCCCTGCTGCCGGAAAATTTCCGTTATTTTATACTTTTTTTTTTTTTTTTACAGTGTAGGCATCATCTCTTGTTAGCACCTGTTTTTTTGTCTCTCCAGGTCTCCCTCTCTAAATGATTAAGCTGATGCATATGTAGATATTAAAAAAGGAATAATACAGTGCCTAAATTTCCATCGTAGTGCCGTCCTCTCTTTGTTTGTACTGTAGCCGGCTCTCTTTGTCCAGCTACACACGTCTTTGTGTTCCCGGCTGCTCGATTGTGTTTCTAAACCCTTTCATTGACTTGCTCTGTGTGTCATTTGTGAGCCATTGCATCTTTGTTTTCTTTTTGTGCTCTGGCATATTACCCAATTAATCACCACGTTTGACTTGTTCTCCTTTGTCTATTCTTCCCAGCCTCCCCTCCGTCTTTGTGTCTGCCCTTTATCGACCGTGTGCCTTTAAATTAATGAAAGCGCCATGTCTGCTCTGTTCCAGTCAATATTGAAGGATATCTCATGCCTAACTAGGCTAAATCACATTTTTAAATGCTTTGCTTGTGGCACATGTAGGCATGGACTCTGCCTCCCCCGCCTCACCTGTCCACCGTCAGCCTGATTCCCACAACCTCCAGTCACCTGACCAAGTGTTCCTACACAACTGCTCTTAATTTAGTCCTTCGCTCTCTACTATGAATAGAAAACTGTTGACCCTAGATGTTTACCACATCATCAATGTTGCTACGTAGCCACTGCAGTCGGGCCATTTCTGCTAGCTCGGTTTCAGTATGTGACCTTTCCACGTCTTCTCAGTAAATTGCCTAAAAAAAAACATGATTACTACAGTAGAAGTGTTCCTTTGATTCGGGGAACCTGCATGGAGGCGGATGGGTCTGGAGAGCCTTCTGTGCGTTACTTCAGGCTGTGTAGCTCCTTGCGGGCAGGTGAAAAGAAGCAGCTGGCAACACTTTGCGTCATGGAGCTCGTGCATGTCTGTCTACACCCTCCTCAGGCCAACAGCAGAGAAGGCAGTGACATGGACCACATTTTAAATCTGCAGTAGGCAGAATGTTTTTGGCATCATTGGGAAAAAATTCCATAATAATCTTTCAGCATATTGTAATTCAAGTGCTCTGAGAGAAAACTAGACTTCTGCACCTCCTCATACATGGCTGCTGTAATCACTCAACAATGAGAAAGTTTGCTCCGGCTGGTGGGCGGTGCTTGGTATTTCCTCAACTGATCTCAACATCGGGTCACAAACTTTCTCATTTTACAGCTAAACAGTACACTACAAGGTGTTTCTGAAAACATTTGAGGAGAGAAATAGGCATTACAGTAACAGAATATTGATTCATATTTGATCAGCGCTGCCTAGTTTGACCGTTTGATCGGAGTTCACGAGTGATTGACAGCTGCTCGGAGACGGCAAGGCTCCAGATCAGCTCTGATTGGTTATTTTCTTCCGGTCTATGAAATCCTGCAGATGTCGTTAGGAGCAGCGAAGGACACAGAGGCACATGATTTTTTCCTGTTACCAGGACTACCTGTCTCATGCACTACTGTCAGGATATAGTGACCATTTTATAAAAATAACTTTTTTTTAAATCCTATTTGCTCCACTTCTACCTACTGCAGCTTTAAGGGGAACTGGGCATTATAAAACAGAGGAACAACTCCAAAAAAACATGTCAGAAAAATTATGCATAAGAGTTCCCCAGCCAAACTCCAACCACTGGATCACCACATCGCCATCTTCAGTCAATTTATCCATCCAACTAACAGACAAAAAGGGCCCTATACTTCTACTTGCAGCTGGCCAAGGCCAAAACTGAGTGCCACTGCATTACACTCGTACACAATCCATTTACAAGCCAAATCAAGTTGGCCAAGTTAAAGCCTTTAAAAGCTGTAGTGCTCGCTTTAGTTGACACAGATTGTCAAGAAGAGTCAGACAGACCAAAGATACAAGCAGAGCATCTGCTGACATCAAGAACATGTAAGTGTATGCCATCTCTCTCTCACTCTGCTGGAGGCTAAAACATCTTTGCAACTGCTTCACTAATCCAGTGCACCAAAATCTGAATCCCCTCAGTCCCACAACTCGTCACAAAAACATGCAAACACACACACAGACAATAATGTAGCACATTAAAATGATTATTTAGGATCCTGGAAACGAAACACATTGCAATAATTGCCAAAAGATTAGCCGGGAATGTAATGCCGATGTTGCAGGATCTCAAAATAATGCATTCCAGAGAAATCAGCAACAGTCTGACTCAGAAAGAAAGCTTCTCAGCTGGAGAAGTGCAGAAAATTAGCTTTAATAGAGAAGCAATAATCTCAGACGAGGTTTGTAAGCGCAACCTCGGAAACACCACCAGGGTTTCAATTATCCCCACACAGCGGGGACTCGTTCAGTGCTGTCCTATGAGCCGCCAGCCTGGCAGCTGGAGAACCATACAAGTCAGGCAAATGGAAGCAATTCAAGTAATGGTATGTGGATAAATACGCAAAGTGACTGATCGCTATCAGTAAAAACCAGAGGCGGAACGTAACAAAGCCATATAAAGATCGACTAACGGCAAGCATCGAGTACAGACCATTGAACACAGGCCAACAGAGAGAGCAACTAATATAAGATGTGAATGGAAAAACATAAAATCAAAGTACAGCAGGAATCTTCAAAGAATCGGCAGAGAACCGATCCAATGTCGTGTATTATCTTTCTTTGATTTCATGTTCAAATCTACGACGGAGTATTAGGGCCACACTGAGGAAAAAAATCAATCTGAGATTTCGAGAATAAAGTCGTAATATTATGATAATGAAGTCAGAAGTTTACGAATAAAAAAGTCATAGTATTATGAGAATAAAGTATAATATTATTAAGTAGTAATTTTACCTTGTTATTTTAGAGGGTAAATAGTGTGAAAATGAGGAACGTGGAGCATCTTGTGAAGTTATACTTTAGTTTAGGTTTCACAAATAACAAAATACTTCATCTTTTGCCACATCAGCACCAAATTATCATCAGTATCAGGACCTTGAAAAGATTGTGCAAGAAACCGTTTATTCCGAAGAAAGAACCACACGGACCAGATGGTGGAAACTGACTCTTTTGTGGAGGAGCAAATTACTTTTTTCTCGTAATATTATGACTTTATTTTTGAAATTTCCGATTTTTCTTTCCCTCAATGTGGCCCTAATACTCATCGTAAAAATCCACTCATCAAAACTGAAAGAGTATAAAATATACAGCACAAGTTAAAGTATTGAATGAACTAGTTTTCCATTAATGCTCTACATCACGGAGAGGAAGCATAAGAAGTGGTTTTTAATCCTTAAACGTTTTTTCAGTGAAGCTCCAAGGCCAATCAAGAAGCTTAAACACTAGCACGGAAAGAGGAATCAGGCTCCATTTTCATGACTAATTTACTGCTTTTATTAAACGATGATGGCAAGCACGCACTTTCCCCTTGTCTTTTAACAAAGCAAAGATGGTGTTCATGTTCTCTCAACTCATTCTGCAAAGCTCATTACTGAGGAGCTGATCAAGCAAGCGGTGAGAGTAATTCAGCTGCTGCTCAGGTGCAGAAAAGACACTCTCTGTCCTTTAACCAGTGAATGGTTAATTAATTGCAGAGGAAACTGAATGGTAATTGATGAGGCAGTGAAAGCTCTGCCCAGTGTCGTCTAGAAAATGAATGTCAGAATGAATCGTCCGTGGCTGCGCATACAGATGCTTCGGAGAATCGTCGACCCGCAAAGGCCAAAACAAAATGCTGACTAAGGCGGACTCAGACGGTTACCCAAAGCAATCAATCAAATTCTCAACATGCTTTCTGTCTCTGTCTCTTTCTCTCCCTTTCTCTCATCTGCTCATACGTCTGGCAGATCGTCTTAGTGAGCATGCTTCTCTCCATCTGGCGTGAGTGAGCCAGGTCACTGCCTGGCTGAGCTATACGAGCTCCACCGGGAACAGCGACGGAACAGGCTTCTCGTTAGTCAGAGCACAGAGTCTCCGCTCCGGGGACGTAAACAAGATCTTGGGTCTGGGCCCAGCGTCTCGGTATACTGGGACACAAACAAACAAACATATGGAAACCCTCCAGAGACAGACTGACCTTACACTGGCTGGCTGATGTCACCTTATTCAAAACAAGTGTCTGTCTTTCATGCTGCAGGAGATCGTACAGTAAGCTACTTTCATGGTTTAGTATTATCAGCGCAAGCACTAAAACTGCACGCAAGAATTCAAGGATCATTTAGAAAAAAAGCCTTGAACATCCGTTTAGCCATTATCCGCTGAATGATTCGCCCATTTAATTTGATTTTTTAGGATTTACACGGTTTTCAAACTTGTTTTAAATTCTTAGCTTGTTGGTTCCAACAAACAAAAGACATCCAACACAACTAGAAATGAAATTACAATAAATCATGTGAAGTGGCATTTGTGTTTGTGTATAGAGAGCTGAAGTCCCGCCTTTCCGGTGGACACCACGGGACCTTATTTCGGAAGAAATATGAACGGTAGTCAACGGAAAGAGTTTGAATTGCGACATGAATCACACATATGATGTTTGACAATTTAAAGGATCATTTTGCAAGTCAAGAAAGTCGCAGCTTGTTGTAAAACTGTCGAAGTATCACATGTAAAACACGTAATTAGAAAGACAACACACCCAAAAGGGTCGTAGTGACGTCTCTCTCTCTGAAGCTACGACGCCTGAGTGTTTCCTACTGGGATGAACTCACACACAGCAACGGGTCTGATCGTTCGCTCTCTTCCCGGCTGATAAAAACATCATGAGTGTGTTCCAATCCGCGTACTTCTGTACTTACACTTACTACTTTGAGTGCATAAGTGCGTTCACACTGGGAAGTATGGCAAAATGCAGTGCACGCAAAGTACCCGGATGTTGTACTCAAAGCGGTCAGATCGTTGAGTGTGGAACGCTGGACACTTTCCACACTCAACTGTCGCCATCTACGTAGCGGAAGGGGCGGAGCCACGACCACTATTCAAACATACGTAGATAACAGAATAAAACAATACGTAAACATACCGGTGCATTTTCAGCCAACAGGAGGACACATCGTAGGCTACGACGTTGGAAACGTAATTTCCACTCTGCTTTCATTTTTTTTCAGAAGATATTTTGGCGGGTAGCGAGCCGCGGTCAAATGTTGCCATCGTCATTTCTGGTCAGTGCGCCGCAGAGTATTCGATTTGAGACGATCCTACCCCGTTGAAATTTACGCACTACTCAAGTGAGTACAGAGTGCACAAAGTGCATCACATTGAAGTGAACTTCTGGAAGTACGTGGATTGGAACACACTCCAGGAGTCGCTGGATAAAACACATCAGTTAAGAAGTAACGTTATATTGCCTGAGACGAGAGATGTAGTTCACTGAGCGGTTTCACACAGAACTAAATGATACTACGACAAACTGAGACTTTCTTGACTTGAAAATGTATCTTTTAAATTGGCAAACATCATATGTGTGTTTCATGGCGCAATTCAAACGGGATCAAAATAATATTTCTCTCTCTCTCCGTTGACTATCGTTCGTATTTTTTCCGAAATAAGGTCCCATGGTGTCTACCGGAAAGGGCAGGACTTCAGCTCTCTATATGTTGACATCGTGACAGATGCATCCTCTGGCTCTCCCTCATCCTATTAAAGATGCAATGTTTTCTGATCAATGGCAGGTTTCTGAATGTGCACGCTGATATGAAAACACTCAACATGGACTAAATGTACCAGCACAACAGACACAATTTGACAAAAATAAATGTCATTTGAACTGTGTTAGATAATTTAGCTCTGAGAACACAGCAACCCTCAATCTTTAGACCTTACATTAGTTAAATAAATGGTTTGCTCTGCGGTGCATCTCCAACAGGCAGTAACCATTTACATGTAAACACACTGACACACACACACACACACTGACACACACACACTGACACACACACACTGACACACACACACATGGCTGAAAAAGCCACAATTACAGGAGAAACCTCAACACCAATGACGTTATCTAAATATAAACACAAAAGGGATTGTGACAATCAAACTGTGTCATATAGCTGTTTAACAAAAACATTCATATTTAGTATAAATGTAATATTGTAGAGTTAAACGTTACTCCAAGATTCACGGCGGTGGCAATATAAATCTCACAGACATATGCACAATATCAACAGAAACAACTACGCAACAGAATCAGAGACAACCTAAGAGGCTTTATGCAACACTCCTAAATGAACCCCTGAGCTAAGGGAATATTTTACATTAGGGACAAACTTAAGGTTGTAATTTAAGGTGATTTATGCAACTGGGCTCTGGAGAAGATTCTGTTTCCCTCAAGCTGCAATGCCATTCGAGGAGATTCTGATTCGTGACTCTTATCACGTGTTGAGTCAGCAATGTATACAATAAAACCGTGACACCAAAGCACTAAATGAATCATTGCTCATCATGAATCCGGTATATTGACTCTGTGAGATGGAGACCTGTTTTATCATGCATCCAATTTTCATAAGAGCACATAGCAGTACAATAAGTCATGTGCACTGGTCCGGATGACAGCGTCACTGAAAGATATTGACCGCTTCTTGATTTCATTGGTGGCTGTTGCGTTGAATCAGGAAAGAGCCCACAATACTGGTGATGACTGTGATTTATGTGTTCTTGTGTGTACTTGCACTCTGCAAAAAATTAATAGATTACAAATGTTCATTTGTCAAGTCAATGACAGATCAATAGATTAGGTCAGACCCCATTACTATCATTACAACAACAGATGTGGTAGCCTTTAGCTGGCCACAGAGGACAACAGTGTCTTCCATCACCGCTGGAGCGAAGCAAAGAAGAAGAGCCAATCAGCCGTAGGACACGGTGTGATAAAGCAGCGTGCTGGTAATTATAAACATGAAACTCACAGAAACAAAGCAGGACGACGGAGCCAGATAAGGATCAAGAGACTTCAGGGGAGACGGCTCTCTGATTAAAAGTACAGATTTCCTCCTCACCCAACCTAAGAACACAACAATGAGCTTAACTTGACTGCAGTGACGGATCGTATCTCCACAAACTGCACAGCTGACTAAGACACAATTTAATAGTAGTGGTAGTGACTCTATGAAGCTCTCTTATTCAGAGGTGCACTGAATCCCTTTAAGTAGCAGCTCGTGACACACCGTAAACTGGGTTAAATGGTGTGTAAAAACCTTTATGGCACAGTTAATCTCAATAAAACCTTTATGCTGCAGCATCTGTTGTTTAGGTTCAGACATGAAACATAAAGCAAATAAAGGAAAAACAGGAGGACAAAGCAAAAATCTAATTAATACAGTCAAAACTAAGCTGAGCGCTGAACATTTAAGAAATCATATTTGCATACTAAAATGTCTAAACACCACAGCATCACTTGATCGTGAGGCTGTTTCTGTGTCATTGTGACCTGAGGGCAACTTTACCCAGCAGATGCTTCTCTCCCTCATCCTCTCCTTCACCCTACTCATCTCCAAACACAAATACTGTGTGTGTGAATGTGTCTCTGTAGGTAGAACATGATCAGAAATGTGCATTCAATTTGCATTTTAACTCTGAGACAGAGTGCATGCATCAATTCCTGAATTAAAAAACTACAAGTAAGCAAAAATAAGGAGTACAACAGGGTGGGGGTGTTACGGCTGTCTGCTGTCCCTTTTCCCTCTCCAGTAGCTCTGCCCAGATGTGCTGCACTCCTCAACGAGGTGCCCAGTTGTGCTGCATTTACGCAAAGAGGTTGGGAAGGAAGTGCTTAAAAGCTCCTGTGCCGGCAGCAGAAGGAGGAGGTTTCTGGTGTGGGGACTGCTGCCTCTCAGTTTATGACTTTTTATATGTCTTTGTAAATAAATCCTTTGGATTTTGAGAGTTTTAAATGTGTCTTTTGTGGTTGGTTTGGGTCAGTGTTTAAGTGTTGTTCGCCCCAATAGGGCTGCCAAAGGGTGGGGTGTAACAGTAGATAACACATGATCAAAAATGTGCATTCAATTTGCATTTTAACTCTCAGACAGAGTGCATGCAAAAGGTATAAAGGAGTACAAAGGTAAGAACACATGAGGAGCATGTAATAATAAAAAAATGCAGTGGTGTTTGGAGGAGAGGAAACAGAATAACAGCTGTGAACACAGGTAGAAAGCAATTTGTGTCTAGACTTTTTAACACTCACAAAGCATACAATCACAATCCAGACACTCAAAGTAAAATAGCACAGTTTGTCCTTCACAACCAATAATAACATGATTCCCTCTGCTGCTGCTGCTTCTGCTGTACACTATCTCTCTTAAAGTGCATGACTTCTCTTGAACACAAAACAGAAGGCTAAAAGAGAGACAACAGCAGCTCCATCTGGCGGTGGCTAGATTAGACAATCAGGATGCAAAACATCACGAAAAGCAAGAAAACTTGCCCTACCTCCTCCACTGTGAGAGGCATGCAGATGCGGTACTCCTTCATCAACATAGTCCTTGCACAAAGGGGATGGTTGACACAGAGGAAAGGTGTAGGTTTGTCTGGCTTCAGTCTTGGAGAGGAGGGCGATCCTGCAAGTTATTTAATTGAAATCATGTTTGTCCAATGAAACGAGGCAATCCACAAAATTCACTAAATCCTTCCTCACTTCTTCTTCTGCAGCATCAGCACCTCCTGCAATGTGAGTCTACACACCAGGTCCAAAGTACAAGAAGGGGGTCTTTAAAGCACTAAAATAACCATGCTGTAAAATCAGCAGTTGTCAGTTTTATAAACAACAGCATGCATTTTTTGTTTCTGCGTCTTGCAGCGTGGAAAGTGTCCAGAAATCACACCAAACTCCAAAAACAAGTCGCTTCCAACAACAACAACTGCAGCTTCAAGCAGCTTCTTGTTACAGTGATTGATGTCTGTCGTCGTTCTCTGATGGCTCTTCTTCAGGCAGAAACACTGCGCGTTTTGTTCATTTGATAGCAGCTCCTCACATGTACCAGTGTGTCCTCCTGCTGCTCCTGTAGAGTTCTCCTCCTGACGCACAGCTTCACACAGAGATGCGCAGCAGCAGAGTGGAGCTGCTGCGACAAGAGAGAGACAGAGAGAGAGGGAGAGAGAGAGAGAGAGAGAGAGAGAGTCACAGAGAGAGAGAGAGAGAGGGAGAGAGAGAGAGAGAGAGAGAGAGTCACAGAGAGAGAGAGAGAGAGGGAGAGAGAGAGAGAGAGAGTCACAGAGAGAGAGAGAGAGAGGGAGAGAGAGAGAGAGAGAGAGAGAGAGAGAGTCACAGAGAGAGAGAGAGAAAGAGAGAGAGCTCTGTCCACAAAGACAGGTGGAGACAGAGTAACATTTCCTGCTACAATGTAACACATATAAAGAAATTAGGAAAAAATTCTTTACAAAAATTAAATGTAAATTCCAAGATTTCTATTCCCTCTCTAATTTTGGATATTATTCTAATATGTTTCACATATTTTTCACTAGTTTCTTCACATATTTTACAGATAATTTTGGATATTTTTCTAATATTTTTCACATATTTTTCACTAGTTTCTTCACATATTTTACAGATAATTTTGGATATTTTTCTAATATTTTTCACATATTTTTCACTAGTTTTTTCACGTATTTTACAAATACTTTTTCTGACAAAATTCTTTACAAAAATTAAATGTAAACTCCAAGATTTCGATTCCCTCTCTGACCAAAATAAAATACAACATCTACTTGGAGAAAAAAGTGTAATCAGCATGGAAGCTGCAGGATATGTCAGTGCATGTCACAGCCTATTTTACAAATACTTTTTGGACATTTTTCTAATATTTTTCTGACATTTTGCACTAGTTTCTTCACATATTTTACAAATACTTTTTGGACTTTTTTCTTAAAACTGTATTTTATGGGTTGTAATGGTCCTTTAAAGGAATTTCAGCAGGTAAAAAGTACTGGGTGGGCTATAATCTGTCAAATATAATCCTAATGAATAAAATCAAACCATTCTGAGGCAAAACAAATATTTAAGTCACCAGGTAGGAGCTGCAATCAGTTTTTGGCAGGTGAAAACTGTACGTTATGGGTTGTAATGGTCCTTTAAAGGAATTTCAGCAGGTTAAAAGGACTAGGCTATAATATGTTAGATATAATCCTCATGAATGAAATCAAACTATTCTGAGACAGAAAAAAAACTTCCAGTTACAAGGTAGGAGCTGCAATCCGTTTTTGGCAGGTGAAAACTGTATTTTATGGGTTGTAATGGTCCTTTAAAGGAATTTCAGCAGGTAAAAAGGACTGAGTGGGCTATAATCTGTCAGATATAATAATCAACATGCACAGAATTTCAGCAAATGTGGTGCACATGCTTTGGGGGCAAGTATTATTCAAGATCTGAATTATTTGTTTTTACTAATTTGATATAATTTAACAAGAAAAATTGTTCAAAACATCATATCATATATTTTTTAACTTTTATACTTCTTCCTCTACGTCATAAACAGAGAATAAAATATATCATGCAGTATTCCTGTCAAACGACAGATGTCATCAGAGATCTTCATTTCAGGCACAAGCACTTGTATGACTTAAATTATGTTTAATTTGGGTAAAACATTATAATGACCATCATTAAGAAAGGATAAATTGATAGTTAATTAAACTTAAGCAATGAAATGATAATGTTTTTTAATGCTATAATTTATGTTATTTTAACAGTTTATTGTTGCACATATAACATTTTATATAGGCCTGCTATATTAACATTGTATATACTATATTAAGTACAAATACTTAATATAGTATTTAACATTTTATTAAACTGTTAATAAATAGTTTACTCATCTAATCAGATTGGTATCTTATCAGCTATGATACAATATATCATTTATAAATGTATTTAAATTACACAAACTAATGATAAAATAATATAAATTATAGAAAAATACTAGCACACTAATAAATATTAATTTTCAGTTCATTGTTAACAGTAAAATAACTATTAACTTCAGATTTATAAATGTGTATGTGCACTAGATATGTGTGTTTATTATTTATATAAATTTAATTCAATATTACATGTTTTTAAATTTTCTAATCATTTTTTCTTTTTTATTTCAATCATTACTTTGAATGTATCATATCTTTATATTTTAATTTACCCATAATAATAATAATAATAATGATTATAATAATAATAATAATAATAATTATTATTATTATTATTATGTATATTATGTATATTAAGTATATTTGATACAAGGATAGGTTCATTATCAATAATATATCATTACCACATTTTTTCTATAATTATTAATTTCTTATTTTATCTTTATGTTTTCAATAAATATATACATTTATAAATTTACCATTTATTAATGATGAAGTGTAATTACATTTTTCATTTGCCGACATATATAATACAGCTCTCTGGTTCTTGGATAAGTGGGTGTATTAGTAGTTACTTAATATGTGTTATTTACTGCAGGAAGGGTCTACAGCATGTGTTAGTTTAGTTTTAGTTTTGCTGTGCATTTATATTATGTTGATTTAATTAGCGTAAACAGAAGGACAGCTGCTGAGTCTGTGAGCTTCAGGTAAATTGATTTTACAGAGTTTGTGAAATTAACTTTTCCTTCTGTGCTGGAAAAGAAGGAAACAGAAGTTCTCACGTCTCAACTCAAGAGGGTGCAATGCACTCGCATGTGTTGTGTATCTGAAATACATTTCTTACACTGTTGATGTCACAGAACAAGACAGCGCAGACATACGCCAGCACAGTCACAGAATCAGATTTGATGTGTGTATTTACAGTAGATGTGTACAGTGCGTGAACATCTGAGCATGCAGGCAACCACAAATATAAAGGCCATGATGTATGTGCCATCATTCAAGCTGCAAACATACGTACACAGAAATAAAAAATAACTAGGTACAAGGACAACAAAGCTGGACAAATAAAGACAAGGACTACACAGAACTGTCATGTACACAAGTGGTGATAAAATATGCGTATATGTTATATAAATATATATAAAGAGCACCAATGACCAACAATAAAATTAGCAAAAAAGTAAAACATCTACTGTATATACAAGTTAAATGTTCTGTCAGTTGTAGACAATACAAATAATGCAAGAAATACATACTGAATGAATATCTATGCGCTGGATGATTATGTACAGTATGAGCATGTATAGATATCTATAATACAGTGAGTAAGATTTATATTGACAGTGACAGATGATATGTACATATTAAAAAAAGAAACAAATGTGCATTAAAGACTACATTATTATAACAGCAGCAGTGGGCAGCTGATTAGACTGTTTTAAGGCTATTAAATGGGTGTTATCCCCATAGATGTGGGCTAATAGGGGCCTACTACACTCACTAGTAGGTTTTATTATCTATTCACATGGTAGATCACTTAAAGAAGATATAAAAGAACAATGGATGGGTCACAACACACAGGGTTTTCACCCAGGAGACTGGAGTTTGCATCCCGTGTGAAACTGGTAGTTGTCTTTGTAAAGACAATGTTTTTTCCCTAAACTTAACTGTTTTTTATTGCCTAAACTTAAAGAAGTTGTAGTTTTATTGCCTAAACCTAAAGAAGTTGGAGTTTTATTGCCTAAACCTAAAGAAGTTGTAGTTTTTTTTGCATAAACCTAAATAAGTTGTAGTTTTGTTGCCTAAACCTAAAGAAGTTGTAGTTTTGTTGCCTAAACCTAGAGAAGTTGTAGTTTTTTTGCATAAACCTAAATAAGTTGTAGTTTTATTGCCTAAACCTAAATAAGTTGTAGTTTTATTGCCTAAACCTAAATAAGTTGTAGTTTTATTGCCTAAACTTAAAGAAGTTGTAGTTTTATTGCCTAAACTTAAAGAAGTTGTAGTGTTGTTGCCTAAACCTACCTGTTTTTTTTTTGCCTAAACCTAAAGAAGACTTTTTGTTTGTGTTAAAAACGTTACGTTTCATTCAGTTTTACAACATGTTAGAAGATGTTGCTTTTAAGTTTCATTTTTACACTGTAGCTGAAAACAAACTGATTGATTAATAATATTGCATCATCATACGTACATATGTTTTATTACTTTAGCTCAGCACATACTTTTGTTTTGGTTTAACTAGACTGTGACAATTAAAGGGAAAATTTAGTCCCGTGTGGTCATAGCAACACATATACATCCATGCAGCGCACACATTCACGCCCACATCACAGATTAAACCAAACAACTGACTCAAATTTGATGCACTCTGTTAAAGTTACAACCTATAACATATCGAACATAATGTTCTCCAGCTGAATTCATAATATACCCACATACACACAAGGCACAACACAAGAAAACCATGTTTTTGGTCCGAGTCGCCACCAGGCATTATGCAAAGCTTTTTGTGGTGTCAAACTGACGACACCTGCTACAGTTACGCAGACATATCTGCCAACAAAAACACACAAACACCAAACTCTGTTTATTCCAGCCGGTATCACAGCGTCGGCAGAAGAGGCAAAACCGTTGCTAAGAGACCTGGCTTCCTCGCCTCTTGCCGCTCAACATCATTAGTTGGCCTTTACTGTCACTTTCCTAACCCCTCAGCCCAGTCAGTCCACTGTTACTGTGGAGAAAGGAGCATGTTTGACCAATAATAAGGGGGATTATTGGAGCCATCGCTCTGGGAAAGAAAACCCTGGTGTGAGACGGGCGTCACAGTCCAGCTTAATGGTTGCATTACATCCAGGTGAATAGAGGAGAAGGGTCTCTGGGGGGCACGGGGGTGGATGTGTTTTACGCTTCATTTGTGTTTATAGTGATATTCTTGCCACTCTAGTAAGCATGAAGTTCAACACGGAGCTGCTGCTATATGCTCAAAACTGTGACTTCTTTGATCCTCCTATTGCTTTGTGGAAAATCTCTCTTTGGGTTGTTCTGCTTTTTCATCTTATTCTGCTCTTGCTGAGAACACAGTAGAGGACACTGAAAGTCCTGACCAACTGCGCTAACACATATTTAAAGAAAGGCCCTAAAAAATGTTTTCGATCCACCTCAAACTCTAAAGCTATGAGCAGGAAAATTCAGTCATTATTACACCATTATACCAGGTGTTAAGCACCATTATTACACCTTTATACCAGGCGTTAAGCACCATTATTACACCATTATACCGACGTTAAGCACCATTATTACACCATTATACCAGGCGTTAAGCACCATTATTACACCTTTATACCAGGCGTTAAGCACCATTATTACACTTTTATACCAGGCGTTAAGCACCATTATTACACCATTATACCGACGTTAAGCACCATTATTACACCATTATACCAGGCGTTAAGCACCATTATTACACCGTTATACCAGGCGTTAAGCACCATTATTACACCGTTATACCAGGCGTTAATCACCATTATTACACCGTTATACCAGGCGTTAAGCACCATTATTACACCGTTATACCAGGCGTTAATCACCATTATTACACCGTTATACCAGGCGTTAAGCACCATTATTACACCGTTATACCAGGCGTTAAGCACCATTATTACACCTTTATACCAGGCGTTAAGCACCATTATTACACCTTTATACCAGGCGTTAAGCACCATTATTACACCGTTATACCAGGCGTTAAGCACCATTATTACACCTTTATACCAGGCGTTAAGCACCATTATTACACCTTTATACCAGGCGTTAAGCACCATTATTACACCTTTATACCAGGCGTTAAGCACCATTATTACACCATTATACCAGGCGTTAAGCACCATTATTACAACTTTATACCAGGCGTTAAGCACCATTATTACACCTTTATACCAGGCGTTAAGCACCATTATTACACCTTTATACCAGGCGTTAAGCACCATTATTACACTTTTATACCAGGCGTTAAGCACCATTATTACACCATTATACCGACGTTAAGCACCATTATTACACCGTTATACCAGGCGTTAAGCACCATTATTACACCGTTATACCAGGCGTTAAGCACCATTATTACACCGTTATACCAGGCGTTAATCACCATTATTACACCGTTATACCAGGCGTTAAGCACCATTATTACACCGTTATACCAGGCGTTAATCACCATTATTACACCGTTATACCAGGCGTTAAGCACCATTATTACACCGTTATACCAGGCGTTAAGCACCATTATTACACCTTTATACCAGGCGTTAAGCACCATTATTACACCTTTATACCAGGCGTTAAGCACCATTATTACACCGTTATACCAGGCGTTAAGCACCATTATTACACCTTTATACCAGGCGTTAAGCACCATTATTACACCTTTATACCAGGCGTTAAGCACCATTATTACACCTTTATACCAGGCGTTAAGCACCATTATTACACCATTATACCAGGCGTTAAGCACCATTATTACAACTTTATACCAGGCGTTAAGCACCATTATTACACCTTTATACCAGGCGTTAAGCACCATTATTACACCTTTATACCAGGCGTTAAGCACCATTATTACACCTTTATACCAGGCGTTAAGCACCATTATTACACCTTTATACCAGGCGTTAAGCACCATTATTACACCTTTATACCAGGCGTTAAGCACCATTATTACACCATTATACCAGGCGTTAAGCACCATTATTACACCATTATACCGACGTTAAGCACCATTATTACACCATTATACCAGGTGTTAAGCACCATTATTATACCATTATACCAGGCGTTAAGCACCATTATTACACCATTATACCAGGCGTTAAGCACCATTATTACACCATTTTACCAGGCGTGAAGCACCATTATTACACCATTATATCAGGCGTTAAGCACCGTGTTTTTAGTGACCTTTATAACGTGTTTTCCTTACTCATGTTACGTTGTTTCCGTACGTATTTTACTTAGTTTATGTTCTTGTTTTAAGCCCAACAATGATGTTTTTCCTAAACCTAATTTTGTTGCCTAAACCTAACTGCGGATTTTACCGTAGTTTTGTTGTGTTGCGTACAAATGATAGGTGAAAAGTAGGGATCGACAATGTGTTTTTTTCAGGACCGATACCGATTATTGGTAATTAAGGACCGATAACCGATAATTTCAACCAATACACATTTGCAGTAAAAATTAAAATCTTGGTGTCAAAAATGGGAATAATACAAATTCCAACACTTCGTTGAAATGCCTTGAAGCATATGTTTAATTAAAAGAGAACTTTTCAACGTTAACTTAAAACAAAATGCTCCAAGCTTCTTATAAAGTTAAACAAAAATTTAAATAAATAAATAAACAATATATCCCTGAAGTTTTATAAAGTTTAAAAATAAATAAAAATAGCAAAACTTTAATTTGTGCTGAAGTTTGAGTCTCAATTTGTAGTCCCAATTAAGCAGCAGCAGATTGTGGTGCAGAAAGCTACTTCAAACAACTAAAATGTGACCTCGTGACACGCTGAATGTCGGTGTAATGACATGCTATTTATCCGCCTTCCCATGAGACCGAGTTGTGCAAAATAAACCTTTCAGGGCCAACCAGGAAGTTAGCCTTGTCCGGGGTTCCCTCGACAAAAAAACAATGGTATCTTTCCATTGGGTTTTGGATTATTACAGAACTCTTACTTACTAGATACTTTCATGTTTTGTTCAGCGAGATAATCTCCACAAATGACCACCGCTTTTATGATTTTTGAAGTGTGAATGTAATCGGCAGAAGTAAAAAGCTAACAAACTACACCACGGTCGCATGAGCACGAGTATAAACAACGAGGCTGTAAAGGCGGACGAGTCGGCGTTATGACGTTTAGTAGACTCATTTAGCCACTTGTTAGCAACCGCCTTTTTTAAGACACATTAAGGCTGGGGTGGGGTGTATATTGATGTATTTTATGTCATAGAATAAAATCTCTTTCAGCTTGTGTTAACCACAGACCTTATTTCAGGCATCTAACTAAAAACCCATTAAAAAAAACCTGTTGACTTCTAGACGAGGGAACTGGAAGTGCTAAAATGCTAACTCATGACCGGCTCGCTGTAGCTCCATCATCCCTTACCGAATGCCTGAACTGGGCCTCTGCAGAGCCGTGAATGGCGGCTGGTTCGTTAGCGAGAGAAAACGGGTGATGTAGTGGCTGGAGGGTGTGAGGTGAACATATCGTATCGACGTGGAGGGTGCTGTTCTCAGCTGTGTGTGTTTTCACCACGGGGATTCACACATAGATGTAACTGCCGCTCATCAGCAGCATATGATACGTGCACGAACAGCACGTATACGCACACACATCTCACACTGTGTGCAGACATACTGCCACAAACTTCAGGACATTTGTTCCAATAAAGGCGTGATATCAAACACCAGTGAGTGAGGTGGCAATTGAGAGTTGAGAGACGACAACAACGGCAGCAATTTTGAAGACAGAACACCTTATGAGGGATTTTATGAGGTAAAGTTTGTCTGCAGATAAACTGCTGTCTTTCTCCGTCGCTAGGCCTGTTCTCTGCTCCCTGAGGCCCGATGTTGTCAGAAGTATAAAGCGACTTTGACCTTGATTGGTATTTTAAAGCACTAGGAGAATAACTGTCAGTTTAAAAATATGCACATTAGCAAGTTTAAGAGATAACCCAGCTACAAAAAGATTAAAAAAAGAATGTCCAAGGAGGCAATAAGCCGTGTAAGTGGTAGGGGGCGGCGCAAAATCAGATTGAATTTGGCTGACGGTAGAGGATGAGGTCATGCACATTAACCTGAGGCAGGAGGAGCCTGGAGAGTTGTGAAAAGGAGACTTATCTTAACTTTCTGTAGGTCCAACAGAGAGAAGGAAGTCACATCCGAGCAGGTCAAAGAGATAGGAGAGCAAACTTCAGGGATCGGTACACTTCCAGCAGCACATTGTTGCCGACGAGGGAAGTCCAGGAAAATCCAGCCAGTTCTTTGAAACAACTCTGTTTACTTCAATTTACGTCACTGCTTTTCTCTTTTGAGTGAAGATCTCACAGCTCTTTCTTGTCTCCTCCATGCTGCTTTTGTTCCCCTTCCCCCAGCTCACAGGTGGGTCTGATTTCTTCACCTTCATTTCCTGTCAAGGTTGGAAAGAACTACTTTTCTTTTTCCTTCTTTCAGCCACAATAATAAATAAGTACAACCAGCATCTTTTCACAGTGAATACAACAAGATGGTTCTCTGTTTCCCCCCACCAGTAGAAACGTTTTGTTGAGTGTTGATTTAACATAACTGCAGGATGATTACAGTGTGAGGGAGCAGCAGAGCAGCATTCACATCAGAAATAAGAACCATGGACACCAGAAAACAACAAGCATCACAGGAGCGCAGCATCAAGTGGCATCACCCGTCACCGCGCATTCAAATGTGGATGATTTATAAATTGAAGAGGGGGAGATTTTTTTTACCAACACATCACTCACATGTGCACTCACCCTTATCAATCATGCAGATGCAACCTTTCAGAGCAGGAGATTGACGCTTTCGTTGTCAAGACTGTTACCATGGATACACTGAAATCCAATCCACTTCTCAGCTTTCCCTATTGCATGGTCTGAAACCCAAACATGTAGGGAGTGGTGGTGGCGGTGATTCAACATTACCACGGAAAAAATAAAAAAATCGTAAAAACGAGGCACTCATAATGTGCCTTTTTTTATCCAGGTAATTTCAGACTTCCCATTTCCCAATCTCGTGGGTCAGACAGCCATCTGGGTGTAATGCACATTTCATTTAGAGCAGAAGATTGTCTCTTGCATAATGTATAATGAAATCTGAACTTATTGCCAGAGCAGAGATATTGCTGTGAGAGATGTGGCATCTTTTCTCATCTCAGGGCTCAGCTTGCATTTCTCCTCCAAGATTAAACGACAACTGCTCAATATCACAGCTGTTAGGGTGTGAGGTCGGAAGGGAGGAGAGAGTGCTTCCAGATGAGTACGAATGTGCACATGTGTTTGTCTCCTCATGTGTATGTATGTGCACAGAATTTAAGGTGTGTTTTTTTTTTTACAGACGTTAATGCTTTTGCTTTGTCACTGTGGCCGCAGTGCATTTTTAGGGCTGCTGATCATCCCCTGCTCACAGCAAACTGCTGCCTCCATGTCACTATGGAGACACTGGTTGCTATACATCAGCCAATCAGTGCGGAGCAGGAGATGTCAAAAAGTTGCCAGCTTTAAGGAGCTCTATGTAAGAATCAGAAATTGCTTGTTAACATGTGTTTGTTAAGTCAACGACAGTCAGCGTCCTGTTGCTCGTGCTCGCACTACGTAGACATGAGCGAGCATCGGTCAAAACAGTGAGGCGACACACACGAGACTGAACGTGATTGACAACCACAATATCACTTTATATTTCACGTGCTTGGCAGTAATGTTATCTTACCTGTCCAGGAATTTTGCCAGCTCAGGGTCCGTTTTGATATGACGTCACATCCGTTAGATTTTCCTGGAAAAAACGGCCTCCATTCTTCACATTAAAAGCAGTCTACAGGCTGATGGAGGAAACTCAGAAGGTCGCGGAAGGTCTAATTTTTTAGATTATACAACCTGTTCACATATGGCATTAAAAAACGTTTATATGTGTAAAAACTTACATACAGTACCTTTAAAGATTCTCAGTGTTGTTTGGTGTAAACGCTCAGGAAGTTAATGTGTCAGTTTGTCTTTTCCTCTCCGCTGACGGGTTTCCATCCACATCATTCTCTTGTGATATTATGATGTATAACAGAAAAGCAGATCGGAAATGGCAAAATATAATGTTCTTGTTTTTGTGAAAAAGTTTGCACCGCCACTTGAAGCTTAAAAGTTCTTTAGTTTATGGAGGAATCTTTTAGAAAAAAGTACAGCATGCCACATTCTGTTGAATAAATAATGACTGATTTAGCACAGTTTGTTCACTTAGAAGTTAGAATCCACTTGATGGTTGGATGAAAATGTATCTTTTCCTTCTATATCTGTCTCTGTCCTATTTTCAGGTCCTTTAGTAAGTCACAGTATATGCCATGTGTCCACTGACAATAAAGAATATGAAGAATCAAAATGTACCTTAAAAGTGACTCGGCCTTTTACTTCAATTAGCCTTATGATTTACTCCAACTGTGCATTTCATTTTGCAATGTGACTTTGAAGTTCAACTTTGACAACAAACTAAACTATAACAAAAATAATATGTACATTTAATAACAGATAGTAACTGTAAATGGAAAAACAGAGTATTCAAAAAAGAGTGGAGGAAAAAAATGGTTATAATAATAAAATAATAATAAGATAGAAAAGTAAATATAAAATTAATAAATAAAAAATGTTAAAAATAAAATAAAAATTATTAAAAAAAATAAAATAAAAATTATAATGAATTACATTTTTAAATAAAAATGAATAAATGAATACAAAATAAAAAAAATATAATAAATAAAAATTGTAAATAAAAATAAATAAACAAATAATACATAAATAAATAAATAAAATAAATGAATAAATGAATAAATTCACACACTCATTAACACCTACTGTATGTTAATTTCATTAATTTCTCCACTTCAATAGTGATGTTGCAGACTCCCAGATCTCAGCAGGTAACTTGGTAAATTGTTATTGCATTTAAACAGATGGATGGCCAAGTGACAATTAAGAGGGTTATTGTTGCTTTTTAAAGGAAAGCGACAGTAAAGAGCGATGGCGGAACAGCAGGAAGAAGCTGAAAGGAAAGTGGAAGATCTGGTGAAGAGAAAGGGGATGAAAAGGGAAAGAGTTCAAACAAGTGAGGATGTGAGAGAGAGAGAAAAGGAGATGGGAAAGGTGAGTTAATAATCCTTCAGGAAGCTAATGAGTTCATCTGAGAGGCTGTCTAGACCTTGATGAAAGTTAGACGCACACCTCCCCTCATCCTCTTCCTCCTCCTTCTCACCTGTGGAGTGGGAACAAAGACACGCCATGAATTGATGAGTTCCTTCCTCCAGTATTACTGGTGTTAACAGCTTGCCCCCTCTAGCTGCTCGGGCTCGGGCACAGACAACCACTGCTTCTTATCCAGCTTTCAGGTAAAATCAGGTGTGACCAGAAGCTCTTCGTCCTTGTTGAGAGAACAAATATGACTTTAACCCGATACTGTATGCTTTGTTCTACCTCCTTCATCAGTTGTCTTGTCTTGTAATTGGTTTGCACAGGAACCCTGACAGAATAACATATTCATAAGTCTCACAAACAACAGATTTTATAATGAGGAAATGTGGGTTTTTTTAACGACACACACCAGTAATCTACCCTTTGCTTTGCAAATTGCCTCTGAAATCACATTTGCATGTATGGAGTTGAGGTGGCAGGCAGACAGTGATGGTGGTGGAGGTCTTGTTGGGGGGGTGCACTGCAGACATCTCCTCACTGTAAACGGTTTGTTGTCTCTGATAGCCAGGCTCACTCACCTGCGTCAGCCCCCAAATGCAGCGGATTAATAATGCAGGCGCCTCGCTCCTCCGACTACGATTGGATGGCAGCCGCTTGACGTGCTCCTCCTCTTCCAATTAAACATACTGTATACACACATGATCATACATGCATGTCACATTTGGAAACACACAGCTTCCCAGACACCAGGCAAATGTGACTGTCACCGTCTGTGACACGTGTCTGTTTCTTCATGGACGTGCTCATCATTTTTCTAATTCCATCTAGTGGAAATAATGGGCTGAATAATGTGTCCATGCATCACCCTTCAAATGTCTAAGACAAAGAGATGTCCACCAATAATAAAGCGTAACAGAATAGAAAAGGTCTCGTTTGACCCCAGGATGTCAGCTTGACCTCTCCCAGAGTAGGACACTACATCAGATGTGTGTGTTATAGTTACTGTTCATATGTCTGACTGTGTCTCTGTCAGTCTCAGTTTGTCTTTTTAGGCTGCACTTTGTGTCATTTCATGCAAACAGAGTAAAGAGTGAGGTCGGTGTGCTGCACAATTCTGGCTTCAGGTGTCAAATGAAACACTTTTGGACTGACTGGAGCTCAGTAGCTCAAGTCCCAGAGATATATATACATACAGTAAGAATAAAAACAACAGTTGATGCAGAATGTTGCCATGCAACAGCTGTTTCTGAATAATTTAACCCTGTGTGAAGATTCTTGAAAACAATAGACACATTTTTGTCTCTTTTAGGGGGGTCTTTAGGGGGAGATAGCAGATCAACAGTAGATGTCACATAGAAGTGGTGTACATCATCTGAAAGCTGGGAACCTGAAGATTAATTTGAGATGCAGCTCAGCAGTGTGTGTCAAGTTGTTCTAGTCATAAATCTGTAATAAACATGAATTCATTAATTAAATAATAATTTAATAAATAAATTAAATAAATTGTAAAAGTGTATAAGAGTTTATAACATGATGATAGAAGTATATGATGGTCATCCTCATGCTCTATTATGTCTCATAAGTTGTTGCAGCAATTTTTGGGTTGATATTTGTTACACAGATTTGGTGCTAAATTTAACCATTTTTTACCACTTGAGAATTGATAAAATTATCAATAATCCCTCCAAAATACCACATTAAGACAACAAGACTTTGAGGAACACCATAAAAAAAGCCATGCTGTGATTTGGGATCAAAAACTTTTGACATTTGGAGATTTGTGCAAGAATTGCATTTTTCGGCAATTGGATGGCGAGCACTTCTGTCGTGTAAACTGCTCAGAAACCCCCTTATTGTCTCCATCTAGCTAGGAAAGCCATCCATCTTCTGAATGCTCTAGATCTCTAGTTTGTGGCTGTAAAGTTTCATGAGGCTGTGATTATCCTAGAGGTCACCACAGGTCATTTTATACAGAGAGGTCAACAACTTGAAAGGTAACTACAGCAGTGACATACTGTAAATGTAGTGGAGTAAAACATACAATATTTACCCCTGAAATGTAGTGGAGTAGAAGTAGCACACATTTACTTTCCATCACTGTATACCTTTGTTTAAATGTCAAAACTCTGTAAATAGAAAGAACATTTTATTACCACAGTTTTAAATAACTTTGACAGGCAACATTTTAAATCACAAAATGTCATCGCTGTATCTTTTCAAGGTTATTGAGCTGTAGAAGAATGAGAGTGCGTGGACAAAAAGCAGATCGACAACCTAAAAAAACACCTTAAAGAGGCAGACAGATGGAATTAAATACATGAAGCTGAACACATATATAGCTGTGACGCACAAACTTGATGCAAATCAGGACAAAGTAAAAATAAAAACCAGTGCCAGAACAGGACTGATCATACGTGGGTGGACAACCTCGCAGGATAGATAGTGAGCCGGCTTTTATCCCATTCACATTTCCTTTATTGGGTAGAACATGCATCTAACAACTCGTGTCAACCCTGAGACAACTACGCATGTCATGGACGGAAATGCCCTTTAGCCACGGTTGCCATGGCGGCCCAGTCACGGAACCAGAGGAGGCTGTGGGACGGCTGACGGACGTGCACGTCGAGCTGAATCAGTGCGGAGCGTCGAGAGACCGGCGGTGTCGGCTCCAGTAACACACGGCTCTGATCAGCTGGAGGCTCAGAGAAACTGCTGGCTTTGTGTTTGACCCTGAAGAGAGTTTAGTTCTGTGAGGTGAATATCTGTGTGTGGGGAAGCATCTCTCCTACTCTCTCCTTCTGTTCATTGGCACTGAAAAATGCAAAAGAATGATGATGCTCAATATTTTTACTTCCCACGGGCGATTAACAACTCTAACAAGTCAAACCTCTTGAGGGAAACTGAAGCCACCCAACACAACAGTGTGATCTCTCTCTCTCTCTTCTTCCTTATTTCTCTTTCTCTTTCCGTCATTCTGTCTTTCCCTTCTCGCACGGTCACCATGGTGACTACGAAGCTCATATTATAAAAAGCAAGTGTATACTGTGATAATGAGAAAAAGTCAAATTAAGATTGAGAAAACTTTTGGCTGTACTTACGTGCTCTCCTCCCACGTCGCCCATGAGTGAGTCACAGGCCGGCGTGATGGAGACGAGAGTGAGAGAAATGGTCTTTCTGCCAGCGTCATTCAAAGGTTCAGTTAACACATGAGCAGCGAGGCACTGCACTTTTTTTTCTTTTTTGCAATCTAACCTGAAAAGGATGAAATGAATGTAATGTGATTTCCTTTTTTGGAAATGTTGGATATGTCTCATTCTTGCCTTTGTGACAAAATCTAAGAGTACAAATGGCACAAGAGCTGAGCCCCCGTCGACAATCAAAACTAAATGAAACTTGGCAGCTGATGAAGCAGCTCAGGGATTCATTGCATGACACCTTAACCCTCATCCTACCAACCTATTCAACACACAAGGACGACCGACTGGGGTTCCTGGGGACACAACACTAAACTCCTGTGAGATACAACCAGAATGTTAACTAATAATGTTAAGTAATTAATGTCATCTGAAGAAAAAAATAACATTATTATTTTAGGAAAGTTACAGCTAATTTGCATATTGTGTAAAACGCAATGCAATTGAGTGCTTTTGACTGGGGTCCCCCAGGATATTGGTCTACATTGGTGTTTTTATGAAGCACTAATTAAAACTGAAACAGAAAACAATGATATGAAGTCATCAGGAACAAATTGATTGACAAAGTCATGAAAAATTTCAATAATAGAATAAAGCACTATCTAGTCACTCGCTCACTAGACCCAGACTGTCGCTATTCTTGACCCAGTTGGTCGCTATACTCGACCCAGTCGGTCGCTCGCTTTATCCAGTTGGTCTCTTACTCCACCCAGTCAGTCGCGGTACTCGACCCAGTTGGACGCTATTCTTGTCCCAGTTGGTTGCTATACTCGACCCAGTTGGACGCTATTGTTGTCCCAGTCGGTCGCTGTACTCGACCCAGTTGGACGCTATTCTTGTCCCAGTCGGTCGCTGTACTCGACCCAGTTGGACGCTATTCTTGTCCCAGTCGGTCGCTATACTCGACCCAGTTGGACGCTATTGTTGTCCCAGTCGGTCGCTATACTCAACCCAGTTGGACGCTATTCTTGTCCCAGTCGGTCGCTATACTCGAACCAGTCGCTCGCTATACTCTAACCAGTCGGTCGCTATACTCTAACCAGTCGCTCGCTATACTCGAACCAGTCGCTCGCTATACTCTAACCAGTCACTCGCTATACTCTAACCAGTTGGTCGTTATTCTCGACTCAGTCGGTTGCCCGCAATCAGGTCAGTCAGGTTAAGTTCCGATTTCTGTCTTTCTTTGTACAGGTGGACTTAATTCCCACATACTAATTCTGGCTTATTCGCATGAGTTTCGTCATGGAAATGCTCTTACAGTACTACATTTTTTCTCTTCCAGCATCATCTACTGAAACAGAAGTTAGATAACTTGAGTGAAGTAAATAGTAAACTCCAAATTCAAAAACAAAATGAGACAGGACAGTTTTTGTTTTTCTCTGATGATGTAATTCATCTAAACCCCGTGTTTGCTCAGTCACAACTTGTATCAGCAAACTAATATCAGGCTCCTGTTATTGTCAACTTTTTTTTAACTGATATTGCTTCAGAAGAAAGTAAATGACAACAGGTACAACAACAAAATTAAAGACAAAGAGACAAAGTCACACTATTGCTGTTTGCTCCCAACAAACACTTTTCCGAAATAGCTTGTCGTCTCCGTGATTACCCGTTGCCGGCTTTGTCAGTGTGAGTACTATTCATTTCTTCTCTTCCTGTCTCCGCTCTTCTCTTACATAATGGAAAAACATGCGGCGGGGCTCAAATCTATTATTCCACGAGGGCCGGGCTGAATAACGCCTCCATGCTCATCATTCTTAACAATTGTTTCCTGTGCGTGTGTGTGTCTCTGTGTGTTTTGGGCAATTATTGCCTGACCTTTTCTTCCACCTCCCTATTGATTATGAAAACAGACTTGGATTAATAATTCACAAAAAAAACACAGTGGGAGTTTTGACTACTCTTGTTGCCCATGGCAGCAGGACCAGAGCGTGTGTGTGTGTGTGTGTGTGTGCATATCCATCTGCTTGTGTGTGTTGTGGTGAGGGTTAGTGTGTACCTGCACACCTTCTTGTGTTTGAAATGGAAATTTGACACCAACTCAGACCCTCTGAACTCTAATAAGGCGACTGACATCACCACTTCCATCGCTGTTTGTGATGCTGTGAGAGGAGCGGTGTAATGTGGGTCAGTGTGAGTGTCGTCATCGCCACCTGTTGCCTAGATCTGTAGATCCTCTCTCCGTAATTATGTGCCATTAAAAGAATAGTTGGACATTTTGGGCTGCAGTATAGCTCATAAAGCCCGCCTCCTCCATGTTAGTGGATGGAACTAAAAAGTCAAAGTACACGTCAAATACATTTTTCCCAAAGATGGTTTCTGTCATTTTAGGTAGTTCTTATCACGCCGATGTATGTTCAAGTGTTCATTTTTCTTATAAGTTTGGTTTTAATTAGTTATTTGATGCTATAAAAAGGTGGTGAGACGCCATGATTGACAGCTGCTCTGAGTGAAGTAGTCGCCAACCCGTTCTCATTCCCAGGATGTTAAATATCGAGGCTTTGTCACGGCTGTCGGCGTGTGTTACTGCCGCACAAGGCACCCTTTAGCACCCGTATTTAATGCATCGGGCGTTCCGTTAACTACAATATAAACCCATCCGCAGCAACAGTAAATGCTCCGAGAAAGTGCGCCAGGAGCGTGGTGAGGGGAGGTGGAATGGTCCAACAAACACAAGGCTTTCATCCAGGAGACCGCTGTTCGTGTCCCGCGCATCACGTTGCAATCAGCTGTTCGTTTGTGTCCCGTGTTCACAACGTTCAGTGACAAGTAGTAGTTTTAAACACAACCATGTTGTTCTTTCCTAAACCTAACTATAGTGGTTTTGTTGCCTAAACCTAAAGTGACGCCAAGGGTAACTGTAGTGGTTTTGATGCCGAAAGTAAAGTGACACCAATTGGCGTGACAAAGCGGCGGTATATAACAAGAACAAGAACGTGTTGTAAGAGAGTAACTTTATCTTTCCATAACCGTCACGAGTCCGTGTAATAGAACAGAGAATAGAACATGTAGTTATAGAGATATAACGGTTAGTTGTTGTGTCTTTCTAGCCAAACAGCTACCGTGGTGCTAACGTAGCAGCTATAGGTGGTACACACTTGCAAGCTGCGACAGTGCTCGGCTCGTGATTGGCTCGGGCCGAATGCATGGGCGGGACCTCGATACCGCGGCTCCAGCCTCCTGATCACTACTGCGCAGATAGTTTGACTTCACTTTGGTGCAGTGGGAGGAAGTGGAGACGCGTCGTCCATCTATTTATATTCAGTCTATAATTCCCAGTAGGGTTCAGTTGATTTTAAATCTGACACACTTGCGTAATCCACCCTAAACCAGACTGGAGAAGTTCATTAATGAAATGTGTTGCTGCAAGATTTGGATAGAATTAAAACCTGCACATGGACCTTAAATCCATATAGCTGGAGACTACGGTCCAAGCTCACTAACATATTTTATATCCAATGAAACACTTCTTTATCTCCTTATGTTCCCCTCTTCAGAGTATTCATTTGTTGAAATACAATCCCCCCATTCCTTGCTAATATCACACCACTTGTCCTCCGCTTTTCTTCCCAGTAAACGGGTGTGATTTAGTCAAGCTCTCTCAACCCAGAAGACATTTCATCTCCATGCTCCGTCAGCTCCTCTGCCTCCGGGCCAAGGAGTGCAGTAGGCAGCGTACAGTATGTACAGATGAAGCACTGGTAGCGCGTTGCACTTCGGCGCTGGGTTGGATTGCCTTATTACAGGTCTATCTCCTCTCAACAGTCACTACCGATCCAAGTCATTAGACAGCAAAGTGGCTGCTTGAGAGAGCACTGGAGCAGAAAGATAGAGAGGGGGGGAGGGAGGGAGGGGAAATGGAAAGGGGTGAGAAAAAGCTGATAAAAAAGAAGGCGGAGAAGAAATCACTGTCGCTGCCGGCAGAGGAAAGCGTCAAAGAAGGGGGGAATACAAAACAGAGGAAAATGAGAGGAGGAGAAAAGAGGAGGTGATAGAAGCAGACTCAACAAAGAAACAGGGTGAATAATGAAGGAAAGAAGGAGGAGAAAAAGGGGGGAGCATCATCTGCTGCCAAGCAATAAAGAGATAAAAGATGAAGAACGTCGATAAAAAAGATCAGAAAACAAAAGATGTGACTAAGAAAGAAAAGGGCAGAAATGTGGTTGAAGAGAGAGAACTGGGGATGCAAAGTGAAGAGTGTGGGCAGCAGAGAGAGAGATACAGGAACAGACTGAGTGACATGATGACGAGGAAACTGGCAGAGTATCAGCGGGAAAGAGAAGCAGGTATGACTGAAGGAGAGAGAAATACAGTCATACAGACGCAGAGAGGAGAAACAAGTACTTCAGGTTAACGTAAAGCTGCAGGAGAGAAAACTAGACTTCTGCACCTCCTCATGGCTCTGTTTTCAGGCTTTAAAAAACAACCCTGTGACGGGATACTTTGACCAATCACAGGTCATTTCAGAGAGAGAGAGTTCCTATTGGCTGTGCTTCGGCTGGTGGGCGGTGCTTGGTGCTGGGTCACAATTGTTCTGATTGAATAAAAAAGTAAACTCTTTTTATTCAGATTTTCTGCAATATGGTTCTTCAGTTCTTCTAAAATTCGATTTTAAAAAATCGCAACATCGCCTTGCTTACAGTATCGCAATATATTGTATCGTAACCTCTGTGTCATGATACCATGGATGTATTAAGAGAACTGGATCCAGCGTTGGAGGCGGGGCCCCGTTCATTCTTATGAAAGTTGCTCAGTGGCGCATGAAGCCTAAATGAAGGCTCGACTTCCGCCTGGAAAAGTACCCAGATCTTGGGCACATGGAACATGCGCAGTAGCGTCTGCTCGGTCACATGACTCGGTCACAGGGTCCCAACGTCAACACCGTCGTCACGGCTTGGCGCTCCAGCCTCGGTCTGGGTCTCATTCACATGAACAGTGGACTGGAAATAACTCTGGATTCAGCTATTAGTGCGTTTTACAACTTTAAAAACGTAATGATTTAAATAAGGACTATTAGATTGTTCATACTGGGAAGTTGATTCCCAATGTAAGTCTATGGGAAAAGTCTTTTTGGGCCCAATGGCATCACGTGACGGACACAGAAGTTGCAGTACCGCCGTTTGGCCACTACGAAAGTTGGGATCAAAGACCGGCGCTCTTCCTGGGGGCTTGCATGATACATATCGCCACAATTCTTGCCAATACACAGCTCTACTTGCAAGTACTGCAAATGTGGGTATTGGGATGGACCCATAAAGGAAACAGTCGCATTCAGAGCAATCTTAGCTGTAATTTTGTGAAGTTTGTGCCTTAATTCATTAAAATATTGAGCACTTTGTCTGACAGTGTTGTTTAGTGTCTCAGTGCTTTCCTGTTCATTGTTTCCATCACCACAAGGGTTGAGTCCATCTGGGTCTCTCTGCTGCCGTCATCACACCAGGCCCTTCATTTCACTTTAATTTCATGTTCTTTTTCCTCTCCGTCCGTCAGACTCGCGAGAAATTGAACCCAGTGATTTGAAACCTCTTTGCGCCAGCTCGTGCTCTCTGTGAGGGACGCGGCTGAATGGAGAATGCTTGTGTGTCCTGCTGTGTGTAGAGAATAGTAACGGCTTTGACAGCTCTCAGTCAGAGGTCAGGAACAGGGACTGACGGCTTTCATAGCAGCATAGTGACTCAAAGGACTGGACGACTGTAAGTCAGCTTCAGCTTCTTCTTCTTCTTCTTCTTCTTCTTCTTCTTCTTCTTCTTCTTCTTCTTCTTCTTCTTCTTCTTCTTCTTCTTCTCTTCCCTTGACCTCTGACCTCAAGATATGTGAATGAAAATGGGTTCTATGGGTACCCACGAGTCTCCCCTTTACAGACATGCCCACTTTATGATAATCACATGCAGTTTTACAAAACAACATGCAGTTTTTTGCATGCAGTTAGATCTTTAAAAAATCACAATATATCGCAATTTATTACACGGCTTTCTTGAATACTTGATTCTGATTGGTCAATTACGGTGTTCTACAGTCTGTTATTTCTTTATAGCAGACCATTGCTATGTATAACAGACTGTTGCTATGTATAACAGACTGTTGCTATGTATAACAGACCATTGCTATGTATGACAGACCGTTACTATGTATAACAGACCGTTGCTATGTATGACAGACCGTTGCTATGTATGACAGACTGTTGCTATGTATAATAGACCGTTGCTATGTATAACAGACCGTTGCTATGTATGACAGACCGTTGCTATGTATGACAGACCGTTGCTATGTATAACAGGCCGTTGCTATGTTGCTATGTATAACAGACTGTTGCTATGTATAACAGATCGTTGCTATGTATAGCAGATCGTTGCTATGTATAGCAGACTGTTGCTATGTATAACAGACCGCTGCTATGCATAACCGTCCGTTGCTATAGACGCAGCTCTGAGGTCGGACTCTGGAGGACCGTTTTTGTGTCAAATTATTGATTTCTTCAGTAAGTAGCCGTGTAATAAGCGGGATAATGTACAGCTAGCGGGTCATTGTCATGAAATAAAACCAGTCAGGGCGATGCGGCACCCTGACTCAGAGCGGGTTTATGTCGGGGTTTATTTCATAACAATGACCGGCTAAATTGAACCGTAAGCCCTGTATCATGATATGCATCATTACACCAGATCATTGCCAACACACAGCCCTAATGCTTAGACTAGCTAATGAAAATAAGGGACATTATTATTCTACACAAAGCCTACTCATTATACTCACATAGTGTATTTCCCTGCAGAGATCATTACGTGATGTGTAATGCAATCTATTGTTATCTAATATGATATATTATACATCACACATATTTCATTCTGTTTTATTATTTTGTTGTGTGAATAAGAAATGAGTGTGAGGGTGTAACACACATGGCTGCGGGGTTGTGTTTTCTCCATAATCTCTCACCAATTCCATATTTTCCTTCACCTTTTTCCACAAGAAAAACAATTACAGATCTAACAGCATTAAGTTTGATTTACGGATTCACAAAGATTAAATCTGGGCTCTCCGGGTTAAGCGTGTTTACAGTCAACCGTCACTCAAAATCACCTGCAAGCTTCCAGCTTTAATAAATGCATCCACTGCAAGACTTCATATATTCTACCAACTAATTTGTGCTGCAACCTTCGACTTTGCACGCGTTATTAACAAATGTGTGCTCCATAAGCACAACATTTTTGTGTGCTATTTTAATTGGCATAATATTTCTTTTCTCACATGTATGGAAACAGGGATTGTGTCGGAGCAAACGCTATAAAACAAAACCACGAGGGAGTTCCAGGGATCAAAACCGATGTAGACGGCAGACAGTAAATAGTGTGTGTACGCTCTGCCCCCCCGCTGCTCTCATTACTCTATAAGGTAAAAAGTCTCATGAATCATTCAGGGAGCTTTGTGCATCAATTACAGATCCGGAAAAGAACCTGACCTGCAGTGTTTAAGGTCTCTGGAGCATTTCCAATGTCTCTCAGTTCAACCACATTTTCTGGTTGAGAGGTTCCTCCTAGACCAGGGGTCAGCTACCTGCGGCTCTTCAGCTCCACTCCAGTGGCTCCCTGTGGAGTTTTAAAAATGGAAATGAATAACTGTTTTTTGTTTACATTTTCATTTTTATTTTTCATTGTTGTAGGTCTATGGTACGACGGTACGATGAGGTATCAGGGCCACATTGAGGAAAAAAAAAAAATCTGAGATTTCAAGAATAAAGTCGTGATATTATAAAGTAGTAATTTTACGTATTATTTTCTTTTTTTCTTGTAAAGTTATGACTTTATTCTCATAATATTAAGATTTTTTTTCTCATTAAGTTATGACTTTATTCCCGTAATACTACGACTTTTTTTCTCGTAATATTATGACTTTATTCTGGAAATCTCAGATGTTTTTTCCCTCAATGTGGCCCTAATACTCTGTAGTACATTGTCTCTTTGACCCTCACTGCATTAGACTTATATACTATATACTTAGACTATAAACTGTGTTACCTTCATTACAATGATCACATGTTTTGCGGCTCAAGACAGATTTTTTTTTTGCCTAAAATGGCTCTTTTGATAGTGAAGGTTGCTGACCCCTGCTCTAGATGAAGAAGTGACTCTGTGAGGGCAACGACACAAGGATGGTTGAATCTCAGTAAAGAAAAACACATTTTTATTTCCTGAATAAATGTACATCCATTGATTCTCTATTTATAGGTACACATATAAAAAAACATAAGGAGGAAAGAATGCTTTATTCTATATATGTTAAAAAAGGAGAGGAACTAACATGATTATGCATCAATACACATCAAACAGCATTATTGACCTTTTTTATATTAGTTCATTAGAAGAAGAAAAAAAAGACAATCGTGGACATATCAGAACATTTATATTTTATAATAAATACAAATCAAGTGTATTGTTTGCAAGAAAAACTCCGACAGATTTGTTTTATATACTATACATCTGTCAACAGCTGCTTCCTGTTCGGGCTGCAACTAATGATTAGTTTCTGTATCTGTTGATTATTTTCTCGATTAATTGATGAGTTTTTTGGTCTATAAATTGTCAGAAAATTGTGAAAAATGACGTCCTCAAATGTCTTGTTTTGTCCACAACTCAAAGATATTCAGTTTACTTTCACAGAGGAGTAAAGAAACCAGAAAATATTCACATTTCTTAAAAAATTACTCAAACGGATTAATTTAATAGTTGACAATTAATCGATTGATTAATTGTTGCAGCTCTACACGTCCAGCTGAATGTGATGATTCATGTTATTTATGTGTAGAATATATAAAATAGTCAATAAAATGGAAAAAAAAACATAGATATATTTAGTTTTCTAAAAAAACAAACCTGCACAACGACCTCTAACGTTTGTGATTGCAGTAAGAAAAATGGAAATGTTCCTCATAGAAGGACCTCAGGGCTAAATGTAATCATTCCTTCTTGTGTTCCCCTGGTTGTGAAACAGCGTCGTTCAGGGAACTTTAATTTCACTGCACCTGCTCCGGCTGAATGACTTCGGGGGCGTATAGGTGGCTGTTTAGCTAACAATGTACGACCCTTTTCCAGCAGGAAATAGAGCCAAATAAAAATGACTGCTGTCAGGTGAAAATCTGATTTGTTTGTTTTTGTTGATTGTAGAATCACAAAAAGGTCATCTGTGATTTTGAACATATCAAAACGCTGTGCATCTGACAGCAATAAGAAAAATCTTCAAGCTTTAAGGTACCATTTTACAATCATAGGCTTAAATGGAAAAGCCATCTGTGTCACACTTATCCTAAATATTGTAGGCATATATTGCCCCCCCCCTAACCCCAACAAAAAAAAAACCATAATGTAATACCAATAGTAATATATATATAATAAATATAAGTGCCACAAACATCTATATTCTCTAAGGATGTTTATGATATATTTTTATGTAGTCTATGCTTCACAACCCACAGTTATGGCTAACCACTAAAAGTGGCACAGTTTCAATTGACGATGTGCTAAGCCACGCCCTCCTTAGTTACTGTTGCTATGCCTGTCAAGCTGTCCATACGGAGGTTTACAATTAAAAGAATTTTATTGGATTTACGTCAAAATTCGAGTAATTTTTGCAACAATGGTTGATTTCAGACAAAAGCCAATTGATGCTGATTTTAACATCTTGTATTTGGCTATTTAATTAAACTAACGTTAGCGTCGTCAGCTGACTTAAAGGGACCAGTGTTTTAGTGACATCTGGCGGTGAGGATGCAGATTGCACTATTTGCGTCACTTTTAAAGGGACTGTTTGTACCTTTACTTTTTAAGCGTATAAATGTACTGGTGTCTCCCCTGTTCACTCCGGCTGCGGGCGGAGACGACAATGTTACTCGCTGCGGAGCCCCGCTGCCTCAGCCTGCGCTGAAGCAGGAAAAGCCAACACTAGGATCAGCATTGATTCATGGAGAGACCTTCGTCTGGTCAGCTAACATTACTGCCAAGCAGCTGAACTATAGAGTGATATTGTGGTTTTAGCTGACGTGTGTCGCCTCACTGTTTTGAACGATGCTCGTTCATGTCTATTTAGAGCGAGCAAGCGCGAGCCTGACGCTGACTTTAGTTGACTTAACGGCCACAGGTGTTGCTGTTAACAAGCATTTCTGAAAGAAAAAAATAAACCTGTAACGCCACAAAATCATGACATGGCTGGCTTTGTTAGTAACACTGGGTTAGGTTAGTGTTACTGTATTTAACTGGACACATGCGCTATATTAGAGCGGATAAATACACTGTTAAATAAATTTCTCTTAGCCTACTTTTGTGCTTGTATTGGTTTTGGAGAGGAGACACCACTTGCAAGTTATGATTGGACAAAGGCTGTTCAGGGTAAGGGTTCAGCGAGCGGTCAATTATTACACTACACTAAAAGCAGAGTACATTTATCAAGCACAACTCCGACGTTCAGCAAATAAGGACTAATAATATGGATTGGAGGTCGTGGACTTAAGTCACCAGGGGTCTTGGACATCGACCTGAAATAAATGACTGATGTCAACGAGGGAGTATCAGGCATACGGCTTCTCTCCAGACAATCAATGTCATGGATTGACTGTAGAAAGTCCTCGGAGAAAAGAAGAGGCTGCTGCAGTGACAGTAGCCCATTATAACAGCTCACTACTTCACTTTAAACAAAGCGTTAAAGTGCAATGGGTCACCATCTTTATCTGGTTTAGTGGTACATTTTTAGTCCAGCTTTTTTTCTTTTATCTTGCCATCTAATGTGATTTATTTAGTCTCAAGGTTTGATCATGTCTGGTGCTTGTCTAGTCCAGTATAAAACAGCATCTGAAAATGACTTTCATTAGAGTGGCAGACATAGAAGGATTACCTGCAGATGTTGTCAGATTAGACACTGATGACCATAAACAATCTTACATTATATCTTTGAACATGATTGTCGAATACTATGGCATTCTTTGTATCGTAAAATGTGTCAAAACCCTTAAATGTGGCACTTTATAGTCAAATACCCTGATGAAGGTCTAAAGGTACGTGTTCACAGGGGCGTTTTTTATCGCAAGGGAACACGACGCTTCCCAGCATTGGCACTTGGTGTGCTGTCCCTAGAAACAAGGCACACGCCTCCTGATTGGATGAACGCTTTCCCGCCGTTGGCTGCTGCTCCCAGTTTTCAAACCGGAACCAGTCTGGAGGCTCGTTTGGAAACTTTCTTCTCTTATTTCACGTAAATAGTTCACTGAAATGTGTTTCTGAAAACATTTGAGGCGAGAAATAATCCATGCAGTTGATGAATCTGTCTTTATTTTGGATCGACAACGTTTATTTTAAAAGATCCTCGGGAGTTTCGAGACGCGGCGAGTCGCGTCGGACGCCCATGATTTGCATAAAGTACACAAGCCCTCAACTTTATGTAAATGAGGAGCGGGCGTCGTGACGCCTAGTCTCTCAAATCGCGAGCGCCACGCTACCAGAATGCATTGCGCGGCTGCTTACATAGACAATGAATGGGGGGCGTGGAAAGCACGGAGGCTGTGGACACGTAGCATAAGCCTTAAAGAGCGATACAGGTGCATGTTTTACCTCATTTACTGCAAACTCTTTCCAAAGTATACGTCTCTAGATCCTTTCTTCCATCCGACTGGTTGCAGCTGATTTTAGAACAGTATGAAAATCAATTAGCAAAAAATTTCGATACTGTTTGCTTCAAACAGTATCGACATTTAGTTGGCTTGTTTTTCATTCGTTTTTTTGTCACGAGGTGATGCAGTTACAAGCAGAGCCCACTTGATGTGTGGGTGTGTTTAGGAGCTTCAACATCCTAAAACCGCTGCTGAAGAGCATTGATTTTATGAGATATGTTATTCCTCAAAAACAATTAATGACCTTGTAAAAAAAAAAACATAACGTGAGTTTGGTAAATTCTTGCTTTAAAAAAAAGGTGCTGCTCGGCAGATGACTCTTAAGTCTCGGCTGTTACTTAATTATTCTTCAGCTCTTAAAAGGTACCAGTGTGTAGGATCTGATGGTATCTAGTGGTGTGGTTGCAGATTGCAACCAGCTGAGTACCCCTCCGCTCACTCCTCCCTTTCCAAGACTTCGGTAACGTGAGCCGCCGTGTGCAAAACCGTGGTAACGCCGTTCACCTCACTCAGAGGTCATCCTTACCAAGACCACTTTAGGAGCAACGGAAGTCAGACGGCTGCTGGCGATACCACGGTTTTGCACTCTGCAGCTCACGTTACGGTGGCCTTCAGGGAACGTAAAAACGTGAAACGCTCTCTAGAGTCATTGTTCGGTTTGTCCGGTAGAAACATGGTGGAGCAACATGGCGGATGTTGATAGATATAAACGGCTCATTCTAAGGTAACAAAAACACAACAATTCTTAGTTTCAGGTGATTATACACTAAAGAAAACACAGTTATGAATATTATATTCCATTTCTGCTAATAGATCCTCCAAAATGTTACTCACTGTTCCTTTTAACACACCAACAAGGAAGAGTTTTCAAAACATTCTTGCTTCAATTGCTTTACCCTGTGAAGATAACGTGAAATCCATTGTTTTTGCTGTGGCTGTTTAACTATCACAAGTTAATATTTTACCAACATTATCTGAAATCAATGGCCACGGAAAGTGGGAAACACTTTGGGAAATAGCTTGCAGTAATGATAAATATGTGGGATAAGATATGTCGTTAAAGGGCTAAAATATGCCAAACCACTTTTATTTTTTGTTTTGTTATTTTAAGCGGGCTTTCAGACGTTGCATCACCTGTGGCTACTCTAAGGTGTCGGGCTCAGCGTCCATGCAGGTCTCCCAGGGGTTACGAGGCATGTGGGGCATGGAGATGAGGAGCAGGGCGCCTCCGCTGAGGATAAGCAGGGTGAAGGCGGCACAGGCGCAGGTGAAGGACCAGGAGTAGTAGTATTCGATCCAGATGGTCTCATCGCTGTCGATCATACGCTTGACGGACTGGCGCATGACCTCGACGGAGATGATGATGCAGAGCCCTGTGCACCAAAACAGAAAGAATGGGCTGCTGTTAAAAGCAGATTGTGTTGTATGGCAAGCCGTTTTAACATTGAATAGCGAAGCTTGACGGTTCTTTCTAATTGTAGTAACAAGCTACAACCTCAATTTAATCACAACGAGCCTTTAGTCCTTCGAGCTGGACACATAACATCGGTCTCTTTGAGCAGCCGGCTGTGAGACGGGTGGTTCAGGGACCGCTGTGGATCAGATAGATAGAAAATTACATGAAATAGAAAGAGCTTTTATCGAGGGATCTGTGGAGAACAAGAGCTTTGTTCACTAGAGAGTTGTGGTAGAAATTGACAACGTGTTGTAGATTTATTGTCTCCAGACACACTTTATAAACCAATTCGCCTGCAGCAATGCGTCATAGTATGTTTGAATAGCTTCCGCCCATGGATGTATAAAGAGAACTGGATACAGCGTTGGCCTCGTTCAGTCCTATGAAACTTGCTCAGTGGCGCATGAAGACAAAAAGGCTCGACTTCCGCCTGGAAAAGTACCCGGATCTTGGGCACATGGAACATGCGCAGTAGCGTCTGCTCAGTCACATGACTCGGTCACGGGGTCCCAACGACACGCCGTCATCACGGCTTGGCGCTCCAGCCTCGGTCTGGGTCTCATTCACATGAACGGAGGAAGAGAAATAATTCTGGATTCAGCTATTAGTGCGTTTTACAACTTTAAGGACCTAATAATTTAAATAGTGCTATTAGAGTGTTCCTACTGGAAGTTACCTAAACAAATCATCAGCTGAGTTACAGACGTCTCTTTCTCAATGTAAGTCTATGGGAAAAAGTATTTTTGGGCCCAATGACATCACGTGACGGACACAGAAATTGCAGTACCGCCGTTTGGCCACTACAAAAGTTGGCATCAACAAGCGGTGCTCTTCCTGGGGGCTTGCTTCGGCCTCCCACTTGTCGTAGCTGCTGACGTTATTACAGATATCTGCAACGTCATTTCGCCTAGTCAAAACTCTAATTCAGGATATCCGTAATTACATTTTGACTATCCCTAACTCCAGTTAGAGATATCTACAACATCTTTCTGACTAGTCAAAGTTTTATTTTAGATATCTAAAAATGACAATGTAAATATCTACAATAGAGGAGAATTAAAGATATCTTGAACTGGAATTCTGACTAGTCAGAATTAAATTGTAGATATCAACAATTCCTTTGCGGATATTAGTAAATACTAGTCCAAACGGATATCTAAAATTCAAGTTTTGCCCAGTCAAAATTACGTTGCAGATATCTCTAATGAATATCCTGTCTAGCTTTTAAATGTTAAAACGGTTTGCCATATGTTTAATCCAAAAGATTGTCAGTTTTAGTTGAATTTTGAAACAATAAATTTGATGCTAGATGGGAGTTTGCACCCATCAAAGTTAATTCAACACTCAACTCACCACCTCCAAAAAAAATGTGATGAAAAAATGAGCCGTGTCAGTTCGGTTTAATGAGCTGCATAAGTAATATTCATCACCAAAAGAAAAAGGTGTGCACGACGATGACACCGACACACCTCGCTTCGAGTTGAGCTGCATAACACGAGAGAGACGAGACGAGAGTATACCAGACGAGAGCCTGATCTGTGATTCACATCATCTGACCTGCGAAGGCGAAGAACATCCCAGCGGGCCGGAGCAGGTAGTCCCGTCCCTTCCCGAAAGAGAAGATGACACAGAGGGTGCCCAGGGTCATGAAGAACAGGCTGAAGATGGCGATGGCTGCTGCTGAGATGTTGTACTCTGGGGAGAGATAGGAAAGAAGCGACAGTAAAAAAGAAAGAAAGAAGAGAGTGAGAGATGGAGGGAAGAGAGGCGGCAAAGTGGTAGCAATTAAACATTGAGAGAGTGCAGGAGCAGAAGGGGCGGCTGCAGTCTCGTTTCCATAATAATTATTTCAATATTGCACTCAGGCGAGTTATGACACAGATAATTAGCCTTTAAATTAGCCTCACTTTAAAAACAACGCTCATTTATCCTAACTGGCAATATTGCCATTTGCATGACAGATACGATGCTGCCGGCTTCTAACAAGATGATTACGACATGATTACTCTCTCTCTCTCTCTCTCTCTCTCTCTCTCTCTCCCTCTCTCTTCCCTCCCGTCTGTTGTCAGATAAAGATAATCTAGTCTTTCCTGCTCTCCAACACTCCAACTGTGATAGAAATGATCCTTGGAGCGTCCTATTCCATTTCAGCACCCCGACTGTGGAGAAACACCGAGTGTAAAATAACCCGACGCTACAGTCTGTTTGAGGACTGTTGGTCTGTGTGTAAAGATTTCTTCATGCATCTCACGTGTGCACGTTTTTGCTGTTGTCAGGTTATTAAATAGGCTTATAGCCCCATAGATGTGGGTCAGTAGGGGCCTACTACACCTACTAGTAGGTATATCATCTATTCACATGGTAGATCACTGAAAGAAGGTATAAAAGAACACGACAGCGACCTCTAGTGACCGTAGTCATTATGATAGACTGTGTGAAACTCCATATGGGGTGGAGGTCGGGGACGACGGGGTATGCATCCCGTGTGAAACCAACAATGTGTTAGTGGTTATTTACCACCTAGGAAAGCCATCCATCCTCTGAATGCTCTAGGTCTCTAGTTTGATCCATCCATCCTCTGAATGCTCTAGGTCTCTAGTTTGATCCATCCATCCTCTGAATGCTCTAGGTCTCTAGTTTGTGGCTGTAAAGTTTCATGAGGCTGTGATTATCCTAGAGGTCACCACAGGTCATTTTATACAGTGAGGTCAAATAAAAAAAAAAAATGGTCTTACTACAATGAAATGTCTCCTATGGGGACTAACATCATCACACATGAATACAGTTGGGCTCATTGGATCCACAAGAGTCTCAGCTTTACAGTGATATCCAATTTATGTAATTTCAAGACTGTTTAGGGACCCCAGTATGCAGAAATATTCAAACACACCATTTTAGAATAGGGGAAAATAACACATTTATACTGCATGATATATATCATAAAGTGGGCATGTCTGTAAAGGGGAGACCCGTGGGTACCCATAGAACCCATTTTCATTCACATATCTTGAGGTCAGAGGTCAAGGGACCCCTCCCCGACATGGTAGCATGACATGGTTGGTACCAATGGATTCCTTGGGTTTTTCTAGTTTCATATGATATCTGTGTCTTCACCTGCTAGAGCCTCTGAAAGACAGTAAAGTCAGTCGGGATTGTGAGTCTCAGGGGGTTAAAGCTTTTACTAAGTAGGCAAAGGTCAATACCAGGTAATCAGTCCAATCAGGCAAACAAATCCATGCTGGAAAGCTAGGTGGCAAGACACTAGACAATCTGGCAAGTGGGACTGGTGAACTAGGACTGGTATATATGGGCTGAGGAACTGGTTAGGGAACAAGCTGCAGGTGAGGAGGTGGCCAGGGAAACCCAGTTGAAGGGAATGAGGTGATCGCAGGCAGGAGGGAGGGGCAGGCTCTGAAAGGACACGAGAGGTTAATGATGAGGCATGAAAGTTTAACAGATGAATAAATAAACTAAGGGGGTCGCGACAGCGTTGCACTGATGTCAAGGAATATATTTCTTTGTCCATAATATTCTGTATCTGACGCTATCCTGACGACCACCACATATGAAACGCTGTATAAATTCATCATTTTCAATATGTGTCTTCGCTGATTTCACCAAGACGTAACCGTGTGCTGCAATTGATCTAATAGTTTGATAATGATCTTTAATTGTCTCCGTTATGAGTAACCAGCTGTTTGTTATTCTATGTGAAGCTGAACGGGTCCGCTGGCCAACGCAGAGCCAATGGAGGAGCTGCTGCTTCCTGGAAAAACATTTACTTTGAAAATAGCAAAGCGGGGATGATGAGAAGATGAGAATCAGAGAAACAGGTTTCCTTCTTATCTCATGTAAGGGACGGTGTGCATTTAACTGAGTTTGTGTTCAAATGTTTCCTCGTTATATTGAAAAGAAAAAGGCATATTGCACATTAGTTGTGTAAGAAAGGAAAGTGTAGGTTGTAGTGTCTGTGTATATTAGATTTCTTACATGTGACAGCATATCTGAGCATATATACATGTAGAAAAGGCTGTTTTTGCTGCTGTTGGGTGTTATAGGATGTGTTGTAAAATGTAGCCTGGGTGGCAGCGGGGAGGCACGCACCTTTCTGGGTCTTGACTTCAAAAACTTCAGCTTCTTCCCCCGAGGTAAAGTGTTTGAAGTAGGAACAGTTTTTTGCTGTAGAGTAAAACAGGGAGGAGAGAGAGAGAGAGAAGAAAGAGGGAGATGAAACAAAAGGGGAAGACAGCAGGTGGTTCAGGTTATATCTGTGTCTGCAATACCAATCACTGTAAATGGATCCCATCAGAAAGCTAATAAACACACCGACATTAATGAAACACACAGCTATGAAAGAAGGTAATGTTGTATGACCATAGACTGTTAATAAGATGTGGACGTAGAGCAGGTTTTGAAGCCTGGAGTTCGACATTTTGGCCGTCACCATCTTGTTTTTTTTGCAACCAGAAGTGATATGAGAGGGTTGAACTAATGGTGCCTTCAAATGGGGTGGTGTTTACCGTGTTCATCAGAAGAGTCCACATGAATGCCCCCCCGGTGCTCTCACGACTTTACCGCTTGAACGCCAAGCATATCGTGTACAAGACTTCTCATTCTTGTAAATACGAGCTCACGAGTTTCATTTGAAGGCA
The DNA here is from genome assembly GCF_043250625.1 of Sebastes fasciatus. NCBI lineage: Eukaryota > Metazoa > Chordata > Actinopteri > Perciformes > Sebastidae > Sebastes > Sebastes fasciatus. The sequence goes on along the minus strand of NC_133807.1, from coordinate 30,782,382 downwards.
CCATATGTTCAACCGAATGCTGAATAAGACATTTTTAGGCGACCAAGTAAGGGATAATGTACAGCGAGACGGTCATGGTTGTGACAGAAATCCCGACAGGGCAATGCTATAGGGGTTTCTTTCACAACAATGACCGGCTCGCTGTACATTATCCCGCTTATTACACGGCTACTTAATGAAGAAATCAATAATTTGACTCAAAAACGGTCATCAGAACTGCGCCCATAGCAACGATCTGTTATAAAGAAACTACAGACCGCAGAACGCCGTGATTGACCAATCAGAATCAAGTATTCAACACAGCCGTGTAATAAAAGGTTCGAATTTTAACTTTCATGAACTAAACACACTGTGAAACGGTTAAAGATGTAAGACGAAAACAACTCCCTTACCGGACAACGCCGTGGTAGCGACCTGTCAATCACCAAGATAGCCCCGCCCTAAAGCATCCCCTGCTTTATGGTCTATCTGACTCTAAATGGGACCATAATTTACTAAATGAACATCATGCTATATTGAAGAAGACTTGAAACTAGCGATTGAGACCATAAACTCATGTTTACAATGTTTACTGAGGTAATAAATCAAGTGAGAAGTAGGCTCATTTTCTCATAGACTTCTATACAAACAGACTTCTTTTAGCAGCCAGAGGAGTCGCCCCCTGCTGGCTATTAGAAAGAATGCACGTTTAAGACACTTCAGCATTGGCTTCACTTAGTTATCTGCCGTTATCCTAAAATAACAACTCAAATCCTTCACTGTCCACCTCGTTGTTTACTTCTCAGAAACCAGTTGGCACTTCTACACACAGGAATGATACATTTCTGCACTTTGCTTGTCCAAACTCATAGTCCAATCTTCAATAAAGCCTCATAAAGAAAAACGATTCCTGGGTGCAGTCATTGCCCACACATCCATCTATCTATTTGTTGTCTCTAAGGGCAGCTGGGCTGAGAGAGTGGGGGGGTGGCGAGGACCTCTTTCCTCCACTCATCATCAACTCTCACCGAGATTAAATCCATAAAGCAGACAGGTGCTCTCTCTGTCCACACAGACACGGACGATGTTTGTGGACTGGTGTCTGCATGGGTGTGCACATACATGTGTGTTTGTATGTGTGTACCAGGCAACGGAGGAGCTGTTTGTTACCCAGGATGAGAGAGAATCACTAAAGAGGTAACCTAGCAACAGGCTGCTGCAGGTCTTGGCTAGGCCTATCTATTTACAAAGGTATATCAAGAGGAGTGCGTGCATGCATATGTGTGTGTGTGTGAGAGAGATTGAGGGGATGGACAGGCTGACGGTGGGGAGAATCGGAGGCGGGGTCACAGAGCAGCTTGGATCCGCAAATATATTATTTTCATTAGTCTTCTCTCATTAGCTGTCTCTACCTCTGGGGCTAAACTAATCTAACCTAATGTGTGTTTGGGCGTAGCTATAAGATTTACTCCAGTTTCTATGAAGACTGTTATCTGCCCACCACACAAAGACAAGACAGAGAGACTTTTGGTTCATACAAAGGAAGCTTCAAAAGCCTGATCCTCTAGTTATATGAAGTTATCGATGAATTACAAAGGATAACATAGAGAGCAGGGAAAGAAACTGAGAGTTAAAGCTGCAGTAGGCAACACTTTTTGGCATCATTGGGCAAAAATTCCATAATAACCTTTCAGCATATGAGAGAAAACTAGACTTCTGCTCCTCCTCATGGCTCTGTTTTCAGGCTTTAAAAAAATCTAGCCCGTGACGGGAGACTTTGGCCAATCACAGGTCATTTCAGCGTTCCTATTGGCTGTGCTCCGGCTGGTGGGCGGTGCTTGATATTTCCTCAAGAGATCTCAACATGGCTGCCGGGTCACAATCGTTCTCATTTTAATAATAACGGCGGTTGGATTTACCTTGAATTTCTGAGTAATTATTGAGAAATCCAAAGCTTGACGGAGCCATTCCTAGTTACGGCTGCTAAGATACGATTGGACAATCGCAGTTCGGGGGCGGAGTTTAGCAAATAGGTTTATTTTTGTTTTGTCCAAGGTCTGAGAAGTGAAGCCAATGCTGAAGTGTCATAAAACTTGCATTCTTTCTAACAGCCAGCAGGGGGCGACTCCTCTGGTTGCTAAAAGAAGTCTGATAGTATAGAAGTCTATGAGAAAATTAGCCTACTTCTCTCTTGATTTATTACCTCAGTAAACATTGTAAACATGAGTTTATGGTCTCAATCACTAGTTTCAAGTCTTCTTCAATACAGCATGATGTTCATTTAGTAAATTATGGTCCTATTTAGAGTCAAATAGACCATAAAGCAGGGGATGCTTTAGGGCGGGGCTACCTTGGTGATTGACAGGTCGCTACCACAGCGTTGTTCGGCCTGGGAGTTGTCCGTGTTTTCATCTTACAACTTTAACCCTTTCACAGTGTGTTTTCAGTTCATGATAGTTGATTATAACATTTAAAAAATGTGTATTCAGTGTTCAGTTGTATCACTCTCTCATGTCACTTCTGGTTGCAAAAAAACAAAATGGCGACGGACAAAATGCCAAACTCGAGGCTTCAAAACGGCAGTCCACAAACCAATGGGTGACGTCAGAGGAAGACCTATCTCCACAGAGCTGTGTCTGCGCTAAGACAGGTCTGGCTCCACACGTAAGCATTCTGGTATTAAAGTATTTCTTTAAACCAATCACAATCATCTTTGAGCGGCGCTAAAACCATGATGCAGCGACGCAGCCCTTTCAAAACAGATAGTGCAGAAGAGGAGCTACGCAGCCAATGGCAGAATTATGCTCACAATCTACACCCGTTGAGTCAGACTCATTTTGTTGTGATGGTGACTTTGTTAATAGTCCATCCATTTCACATCATTGGTAGAATTAAATAGTTTGTTTTCAACATTTTGATTCATTCCAAAATGGAAAATAGCTGTTATAGTACTGACATCGGTGCCAATTCATGAGCCAAATCAACCCAAATGACAGGAATAGCGTCTCCGACATTGGTGCAGTCAGGAGAACAAATCTCTTCTGTCTTCAGTCCTTTACCTCGTTGCTACAACAGACAGAAGACAGGAAGAGCAGACGCACAGGAGTGATTCATCCAAATGATTTAATCACTTTGCTTTGTCACCGCCAAAAAGTTTTGTTGCCAAGTTCTGTTTTTATGACACATCATACTTTTGGAGTCTACTGTACTAAACTGCAACTACTCACATTTTGTAATGAAAATAAAACTGCCCACAAAAGGTTAAAAAAAGAATCTGGCTTCTAACTTTAGATGATGAACATTGGGTGAGGAGGAGAACATCTGGGTGCGTATCATTGACCTTGCAGTCAGGCTAATGGGGAGATTTGGTTCCAGCGAGGGGGAGTGATTAGAGCGAGGTATCGCCTGTCATCTTAGTTTTACCTCTTTCTATTAAACTCTGCTACCACCTCCCTCTTTCTGACATGCAGCTTCTCCTTTACCCTTCTTCCACCTGTCATCTCTCTTTCTTCCATCTCAACTTTACGTTTAGTATTCTCGTGTTTTTTTCCTTTTACAGTTTCTAGTATGGTATTTACATGCTTTTACCTATAACCACAATTTAGGTCCTCGGAAATAGCTTAGCTGTTACAGAAGATGGTGTTTTTTTAGGCTGTTCTTTTTCGAGCCACGCAGAATGACCGACTAATTCTGGGTCAATGTGAATAGGATGGGTGGTGCTGGTGGTATTTGAATGGCTATTCCACTAGGAGGTCTGATAACTGGGACACGGCAGCACAGGAGAGTCCTCACGGCCCTTGTGAGTATGTGCATGTACGCGTGCGTGTGTGGCCTGACCTTTTATTGTGAAATTCAAAAGTTTGTCTGGTGGTTTGTCACCACAAAAAAAAACACATCGGAGTATCTCCTTCTGTAAGTGATGTTATCTCTGAATATGTATTTCCTTTTATATATTTTTAAATTAACATAATGGGGAGATATTCATTCAAATATTGACCCTTACGCTTGTTTTCTCAGTGCGAAATCGGCGCCACGCCTCCACGTTTTTTGGCTCTGCACCCAAAGCTGGCAGAGAAGAAAATGACAGGGCGTCTGGAAAAGTGAAAGCGGTGGCTCAAGGTGACATCGGTGCTTTTGAGAGTATGAATTGGGGTCACCGGCATTGTGTCACTGAAAAGAAGCAGAGGAGGAGGAGGATGTTTTATTTGAAGGTTTAAGTGCTCTGGTAGTAACCTCTTCCCACTGTAAGACGAGACAACTTGGCCCCTGTTCACAACTGGCGTTAACATGCGTCCTGAGTGATCCGAACACAAGTGGACAGCTTTAAGTACGTCTGTTCACACCTGGCATTACAATGCGTCTCCACATGCGTCTCCAGTGACCACTTGTGATCCGATCTCACTTCCCCGCTCTATATGCAAATAAACACGTAGTAAGACATTGTGACGTACTATTACATGAATGTCAGTTGTAAGATCCGGGAATGAGAGCGAGCAAACGGTTGCGGGCGGGAGTCAGCTCCGTGCAAAGGAGCGGAACAAAAACACTGACACACCTCCGACAATATGATAATAATGCACATTGCGTGTCTGATAGTCTGTAGATTATGTAGTGTAGTGGCAGCTTGCTATAAACAATCCTCACCACTTCTAGCCGGATGTAAGTGTTTCTGACTCACATAAACTACCATGTCCTACTTCCAGTTGCCTTCAGCAGACACTCACTCCTTGGTCAGCCTCAAAGATGAGGCTCATATTGTGAGTGAAAAGTAGTTTATTCCACAAAAATTAAAATAAACAAAAATATATCCATATGACCAATCTTGGACCAGTTCCGCTGGAAATAACTGAAATACAGTCTACAATCTGTGGTCTGCAATAGAAAAATTGTTGCTCCCCATTCTGCTCCACTGAAGCCTAACTCGCACTAACCACACTTGAAGGAACACGCCCAAATTGTCCAATAGCAGGACGATTAGAGGAGCACATCTTAACAAGGCAAAACACACATCATAGAGTCTAAATGGATCAAAACCCATTCTAATTCTAATGTATGTCCAGAGACCTGCGGTCAGTTGAGTAGGCGGTCCGTAATGTGGCCCAGGACACATCAGCGTACACACTGCTAAAAGAATGTGGTCTGAAAGATCCGATCTCAATGCGTCCTCAATGCGTCTTGAGTGCGTTCACACCTGTACTTAGAGGTGATCCGATCACTGAGGACGCGTGTTAATACCGGGTCTGAACAGGCCCTTGGAAGCTCTAAAACGTCTGATAATAAACTCCTCTCCTTCTTCTTTGCGCACATACGTGTAAGAACAAACACATGCACCCAAAAGCCCCATTTACGCTCTTAATTTCCCATCCGAGCAGCATGAAGCCATCCATAAAGGGTTCGTTTGATTTTTTTTTACAGCACTCAAGCTGTCATTCTTCATTTGTTGGAAGCTCATTTCAAAAGTCATTTGGGTTCACCGCTTCGCTGCCGTTGTTATGCAAGCCCTTCACCAAAGCAGTGTAATTGTGCCTATATGAGAAAGTGTTTGTGTGTGTACGCGCCTCTCGACGACTGACTCCCGCCTCTGTTTGGGGAAAATGCAAATGTGTGTTATTAAGTCCAATCACCGCTGCTTGCTTGGGTATACTGTTCATCAAGGATGTAATCTGTTAGGGTGCACTCTCGATCAGCTCAGGGTTTCAACTCATTGTGCTTTGTTTAAACACTCGAGCTACGACGCACATTCAATTGACAAGCAGGTAAAGTAACGCTGGCGCCAGCCACTCCATTAGGCTCTAAACTCAGTGGCCGGTTATTATTAGAACCTCACAAGCGTATGCATCCTATAACACACTAGTAAGAGTACATGTTGAGTCTATTTTGCATCTGACTTGTTGCTAATTGAGCAAAAACAATCTAAGTATTTGTTCCGAACTGTCCAGTAGTACTGTAGGTTGAATACTGGGATAAAATCTATGGAAACAGTCAAAATGACTCCATGCTGCAGACCTCATCATGAGGTGTTGCAATATTGCCAGAGGCTGGCTGACTTGCTACGTGCAAACACTGACTCCCTTAAAAAGTACCTGTGAATTTATCACATTGCACTCAAAATGTGCAATCCAGTTCTCAAGCTGCCAGTCCTGATGGCACTCTATCGTGAAGGAGAAAGCAAAGGGCTGAAGCCAGAGAGTGGCTGTATTTTCTCTGTGGTCCTCTCTGATGTCAAACTACATTAACCAAACTGGGTGCCAGTAGAGAAAACACCTGTTAGAGAAGAAACCTGTAGACGTGAACCTGTTTTCTTGGCCACTGGAAACTGACCAATCACCATCTCACCAAAATACTGTGCATAAGTAGTGGACGTAGTCACCGTGATGTCACCCATTGGTTTGTGGACTGGCGTTTTGAAGCCATGAGTTCGGCCTTTTAGCCGTCGCCATCTTGTTTTTTTGCAACCAGAAGTGACACGAGAGGGTGGAGCTATCGAACGCTGAAAAATACGGACATTTTTAGGTGATCAAAAAGGTTATAATTAACTTTGATGAACAGAAAACACACTTTGAAAGGGTTAAAGTTGTAAGACGAAAACATGGACAACTCACGGACAACGCTGTAGTAGCGACCTGTCAGTCACAAGGTAGCCCCGCCCTAAAGCATCCCCTGCTTTATGGTCTGTCTGACTCTAAATGGAACCATAATTTACTAAATGAACATCATGCTGTATTGAAGAAGACTTGAAACTAGAGATTGAGACAATAAACTCATGTTTACAATGTTTACTGAGGTAATAAATCAAGTGAGAAGTAGACTCATTTTCTCATAGACTTCTATACAATCAGACTTCTTTTAGCAACCAGAGGAGTCGCCCCCTGCTGGCTGTTAGATAGAATGCAAGTTTAAGGCACTTCAGCATTGGCTTCACTTCTCAGACCCGTAGGTAGCCCCACTGCTCTCCCCCTCCGTGTCATCTTGACATTACATAAAAAGGCAGCACAGAGGACTAAAGGACGCACCACCACCACACTCATAGATCCACTCTTGTGCCTGGCGTGGGAGCAAATGGCAGAGCTGCGTATAGCCACGCGCCAAACCCCCAGACCTTTACAGGTAATATGAGAGAGTGACTCACTTTCTCTCATGAGCCAAGTTTAGAAACGCCGCTGTGTTTGTATGAATGTAACCAAGGGGGGTGTCTCTGTTAAAACAACTGGTATTAACTCTGACAGGTGGCAGCAGACAGAGGGCTGAACTCCCTCTGCTGCTGGAAGTGAGACAGGTGAGCCTCTGACGAGTTTAGTCCGTCAGACGGCTTCTCTCTCTCTCTCGTGTTGTTCCTGTCCACTCCGGATCGTGTCGACTGTCGCTGAAGCAGTTGTGATTCTGCACAGATATTCTGCCACCGCTGCTGTCAAGTTGTAACTGGATCGTTCATGTGTTGTCCATGGGGAAAGATGTCCAACTTCTGGTCTTAACAGATAGAAATTTCTGTCTCCATTTAGTGTTGTGGAGGCAGGCAGCTGTCACAACTCTGCCCTCTCTTTCAGGTACAGTACAGTATTAAAAGCTCCCCTCCTCCTCCTATGCATACTTCCCCCGTTAACAGAGGCATCCCTGCGTCTCTATCCACCCACACAGACTTCTGTCTTCTTCCCCAATCCCCTTCATCCCCTCCCGAGTCTCCCAGGTGTACTTTTAACTCACGAGCTGGAGCGGGAAGCCACACTTCATTAAGGCCTGTACTGATCCTGAGGTGCGGGAGCCGGAGGCTAAAGTCAATGATGGAGTCAGTGTGAGATCTCTCTGTTAGGCTGCGAGGCACGCACACACAGCCAGAGGCCAGCGAGACGCTGTTTATCCCGAGGCCGGCTTCTTTTCAAACAGGCTACATGGCTATTTTGGAGATGTTTGACTGCTAGACAGAGCGCTGTTGACTTGTTCTTTTTTTGGACTCAGTTACCGAATGTAATGTTATGCAAGGAAGGGAAATAACTTCCAAAATGGACCACCATTTTACCTTTTTGACACAGATTCTGCACCAATGAGCAGCCCACTTTTTAGTTTTATAGCTTGAATTTAAGCAAGAGTTTGCAAATTGGTGCATTTAAAGCAGCAGTGGGTAGAAATATGATTGTAGACCGGACACTATATCCTGACAGTAGTGCATGAGACAGGTAATCTGAGTCCTCCGGTGTTCCTAATGACATCTGCAGGATTTCATAGACTGGAAGAAAACCACCAATCAGAGCGGAGCTGGAGCCTTGCCGTCTCTGAGCAGCTGTCAGTCACTCACGAACTCCGATCAAACGGTCAAACTAGGCAGCGCTGATCAAATATGAATCAATATTCTGTTACTGTAATGCCTATTTCTCTCCTCAGATGTTCTCAGAAACATCTTGTAGTGTACTGTTTAGCTGTAAAATGAGAAAGTTAATGACCCGGCAGCCATGTGGAGATCAAGTTGAGGAAATACCAAGCACCGCCCACCAGCCGGAGCACAGCCAATAGGAACGCACTCTCTCTATGAAATGACCTGTGATTGGTCAGAGTCTTCCGTCACGGGCTAGATTTTTTTAAAGCCTGAAAACAGAACCATGAGGAGGTGCAGAAGTCGAGTTTTCTCTCGGAACACTTGAAGAATTTTTGCCCAATGATGCCAAAAAATTGTTGCCTACTGACGCTTTAAACATTGCCCAAAGCGAGGTTTATCAGTAGCATCAGAAAATACTCCTTGAATTATAGTATATTCCTTAAAAACTGCAAAGAAAGTCTCGCATCTGGTTTGATCAAAGCCAACCTGAGATCAGTCCAGTCGCTCAGCAGTTCGTGAAATAGTCACAAAATATAATGTATTGATTCGTGTACATTGACACAAATTTCCTATTTTTTCGTGATGGCCAGCACAAAATCAATTCTTATGTAATCCACGTAATTGTGAAGCGGGAAGTATAAACAGTTGCGTAGAGAGGAGGTCGGGGTGGATTGGTGGGTCTAAAAACACCAGACTTTTGCCCAGGAGACGGGTGTTTGTACCCCATGTGAAACCAGAAGTCAACTTTGATTTGTCACGTAACTTCTGTACTTAAGTTACGCCACTTCCGGTGTTATTAAATCAAACCACAATCTTTTCCTAAACATAACTAAGTAGTTTTAGTTTGAAAAGACTGGAGTGGAAATTGACACGTGCGTCACGTGTTGCTAAACATTCGTTGGAAAACGCACCAAAAATACGTTGTTGAAAGTCGTGCTGAGCGTCACGAAAAAAAAGGGAAATTCGTCCATGTACACGAATCAAATAGATTTCACAAACTGCCGGACACTGTGAGTCTGACAGAGCAAGAGCTGAATACGTTAAATAGCTTCTCTACATTTTTGTATATAGAGAGTTGAGTATGCTGACAAATTACGTAACACTTCCTGTGAGGTCAAATGGATTTCATTCCTCCTCTTCCATCGAGAGTCCATCAGCCCAGATTCATGTTTTTGTCATGTAAACTGTGAAGCACAGCGGTGGCGACGCTCTCCCATTACGCACTTGACTTCAGCTGGTTCGACTGTGCTTAATTGGCGCCCTGTTCAGAGACTTCCTCTGTGGAACATAATGACAGTTTCAGTGAGAAGCTGCGTCATAGATCTGTTACAAGGGGTGGAAGAAAAGGCTGACCAAATGTAGCTCCAACCCTCTCTGTTCCTTCTTTACTGCCACTGAGGCTGTCCTTAAAATGATTTTTAGATGTCAAAGCAATGTTTGATGTCCCAAGATTTATGGAAAAATGAATCAGAGATTATTGGAAATTGGGAAGAAAAACACCAGCTCTGCATAGCTGAAACTCAAATATACGTCAAGCTCAATTCTAACTCTGATAAGTGTGAACGCTAGCAGACAGACCGCCATATTCTGTTGTTTTTGTCTGCTTGACCTGCATGTTTACACAGATTCATGAAGCAGAACTGCAGGATAAATATTTCTTTCAACAGGTTTTTTTCTTTCTCTGTTTCTAAATCTGGCAAAAGAAAAACTCCTCACCGCGACTATACATCCAGGAGGTCAGCAACCACACAACAAATTCACCTTGATATCAAATATAAAAGTCAGAATGTCACCTTGACATGAACTTTAACCCCGGAGCAGAACAACAACAACAACAACAACACACAAAATCATCAAGCAGCAGGTTTTCTTTCCCCAGCAGTGACAACAGAAGGCTCCGTACCTCCAGGTAAGCTGATGGGGCCGCAGCCTTTGCCCTGAGGGTCTTCCTCCACGATGAAGATGGTCTTCTTGCAGAGCCTCCAGAGGCCAAAGTGGGCCGCCTCGCAGGTGGCGTTGAGCTTCTCCACCCGGGGGCTGAGCACGGCCCAGTGGTCGGTCACCACCGCCGCCAGCATCGCCGACATGCCCACCAAAATCACCACGGATGTGATCTTGACCTTGGTCGCCTGCTCCTCGAACATGTTGCCGCTTGACGTGTGTGTGTGTGTGTGTGTTCACGTGCCCGCGTTTGCACATGTGTGTGATCGTAAAAGGCTGCGTAGGACAGTCAAGGTTGTCTTCGGTTGACTCCAGAGGTTCCCCCCCTGTCTCGTCTACACTTGTGATGTCCTCTCGTCTCTCCGGCTCTAGTTTCCACAGCTCTTTCTGTCTCTTTCTCTGCCTCGCGCCTGGTGGTTGGTAAAAAAAGTCGGCCAGATAACAGTGCCCTAGTTTTCTACCTCTCTCCTCGCTTCCTCTCCCTCCCAAGTTGCCTTTTGGTGAGCTGAGGCCATTCAGCTATACGAGACGAAGACGCACTGGGGAAGTGCTCACACCTATTACGCCCATTACTGGACCATTCTGGTGTCGACAGGAGTCGGGTCAAGATCAGACACTTTGATTTAAAGTTCAGCTCTCGGTCTATTGACTGTGTGAGCGTTCCAGTTGTGCACTTCTAATGAGAACTTGAAGTTTTGACAGTGCTATTGAATATTTAATCGTCATGCCAATCATTTATCTGAAACATTCTCTGTCGCTCATTTTTCTTGTTGCCGTTTCCAGCTCAATTGTCTGAGGCGCTGAAGTGTGCCAGGGGAATCCTTTTGGGGGTGGGGGGCTTCCTTTATTAGTTGTCATCTGAATGAGCTGATCTACTTACTCAGCCAATCAGCAGTTAAGGCTCGAGACAAGGGTCCCACCTGATGCCAGCAGCTGATCCAGATTCAGAAAGACAGAGGCTTCAGCGTAGGACCTCTAGAATGTGAAGTATATTATATATGTTTAATGATTCCTGAATATGTGTTAACTTGAATTTGGAGCAAAATCCTACAAGTGGCTGTGTCATACTGTGTGCTGCACATGAATGTTTGATTCTATATTTTCCTTTTAATTTCATCTTTAACAATATATTCATCAAATGCTTTGCTAAAAAAATGACTTGAGGATGGTTAAAAACAACCCAGTAATGACCTGATACATCTCAAAGGCATAATCAACCTTTCCCTATGAAATACTTGAGTAAATGGGCGTGCTTTTTATAAACCAATGTGCCCCACTTTAGACAGGACTCTGGCCCATATTCAGCCCTGACAACGCTCACACAGCTCCGGGTTTTTAACACACTTAAATGACAAGACGTTTAAAGCGAGAGCGAGAGGCGTAAGGGGAAAGTCTTTGGAGAGTATTGTTTGTGTGTAAGAGATGTGTCTGGATTGTGCGCCAATTATACAAAAGAAATATGTGTCTGAGTCTGATGTCTCACACGTTTTAATGTAATGTGAGAGAGCCAAAGTGCTTTCTGTAAACACCATCAGTAGCTAACTGAACCAGGAAATTGATCATCAAAGATAAATCATCTCAGCTTTTAAAAAGAGAAAAAAAAACACCCAGCGTGTGGGTTGAGAGATGAGAGACAGTTGTGTTCATTATCATGTTCCACCTGGAAGCATTTGCAGCAAAACTGCCTTTTCTCCCAGAGGAGGAGGAGGAGGAGGCTGTGAGAGCGACCGCTTGTCTCTAAGTGTGTAATAATAGTGTCTTTTAGCGCAGCGTGACCCCCTGACCTGCTTCATTTCACTCGCGGTCCCCTGGTGACTGTGAGGAGACCCAACGCCTCACAGCTGCAGAGTCTCCAAGCAACAGACGGCAGTGTGGACGACCGCGGTGATGGCACATCACGGACGGTACAAGTGTCTCATGCTGGAGGGATCACCTCGTGTCAACAGAGCAGGAGATGAGAAACACTAAAAACTAGAGATGCACCGATCCGATACCGGTGTTTAATTAATAAGCTATATGCCTCACTGTGTGGAAGACACTGGGATCATTCTGTTATGTGGAAGGGAAAAAAAAGGTCTCAAGGTTGGCAAGTGTGAGTATCGGCCCAATATCCGATATCAGCGTCGGTATCGGTGCATCCCTACTAAAAACAGATGACAGCGTCTGGCAGGAATCTCTCAGAGCTTTACCAGAAATATCACCGGCAAAGCATTTCAGTACACCGGAACTGTTAGAGCAATGACAGAAACATACAAGATCACTTCTGCTGGAATCAGGAGTGACACATCTAAACTCAGCAGTGATTAACTTCAATTACAGCTGCCAGCTTCCCCGTCACATTTTTTCATCCCAGGATGAAAAACAACCTCAACTGGTGGCTAATTTTATCCATAATAACAGAATAGATTGCACAGCCTTCAGAGGGGAGCCGGCTGTATTCATTTGCTGATGACGGGCAACATTACTCAAGCTAAATTAGATTACCCATATGCCCCGAGGCCTCTTCTGTGAGGGTCATGTTAATATTCCTCTCTTAAAAAAAAAACAACGGGATCATTTATCGTACGTGTAGACGCCGTCCTTGCTCACTGGACCTGTTCTGGCAAAAAGCTCCGACCATCAAATCAACATGAAGCCGGTGATGTGGGACGGTGAATTGAGAGTTAATGAGCACAGATTGAAGAAAAATTAAATTAAGTGGAAATTACAAGAGGCTGATGTAGCGGCTGAAGTGCAACATCAGATACCACTATCAAGATAATTTCCCCAGCTAGATAAACAGATCCTTGTTTTACCAAATTGAAATCTCAGCAGCATAATTGCAGGTATCAGACAGGTTGATGTAGTTCTTATATGAGGCATACCTCACTTTAAATAGAGAGCGCTCTGTATCCAGGTATATGTTTCCTTACACGGCAGCATGTATGTGTTTTCTGTGCTGTCGTCCTTTTTCCCTCTCCAGTAGCTCTGCTCAGGTGTGATGCATTTGCTCAACGAGGTTGGGAGGGAAGTGCTTAGCAGCAGAAGGGAGAGAGGCCTCTGGTGTGAGGACTGCTGGTTTTTGCTGCCTCTAGGTTTATGATTTTTGTATTGTCTTGTTGTTAATAAATCTTACGGATATGAGTGTTTTAAAAGTGTCTTCTGTGGTTGATTTGGGTCATTTGTTGGAGTGTTGTTCGCCCCAATAGGGCTGCCCAAGGGTGGGGTGTAACAATCGCATAGCCGTCACACGAAAATCCATTTTATCAGGCTTCAAGTAATGCGTTTGTGTCCAGCCAGCCAGCCAGATCATGGACTACTGGATTAGATGTGTGTGATGACACGGAGAGGAGACCAAAAATAATTAAAAAATAATAATAAAAAATAAAAAATAATCAAAATGATAATGAAATTAAATAATAATTAAAAGAAATAATTTGAAAAATAATACAAATAAAAAAAAATTAAATAATACAAAAAAAGTGAATAAAATAATAAAATCCCCCCAAAAAATCTAAAAAGAATAATAAAAAATGAAAATAATGAAAAAAATAATAAAAATTCTAAAGAAATTAAATGATGATTTAAAAAATAATAAAAGTTAAAAAAAATAATAAAAAAAGTGAATTGAAGATGAAAAATAAACCAAAAAAAAAACAATAGCGGCTCCTGAAGAGGTTAGATGATGCCATAGCATCAGTTATTTCAGTTTTGAGAGTATTTCTTCATTGAAAGAAGAGCAAAGAACGGCACTGAAGGCTTTTCTTGATTTGAAATATATTTCTTTGCTCTTCTCCCGACTGCTTCAGCAAGAGTTTGATTGACAGATGGTTCATCCGATCACCTTCCAAGTATTTTTTTTTTAAGTACCTGCCCACTTTTCCTTGCAGGTTCATAGCTGCATATGGCCAAATCATAAATAAAACCATTACTGTGAAGAAGCCTTCATTCTGCCTTGAGGAGTAAAAACAATTTGACCTGTAATAAAGGACATAACCTCGGCTGAATAGCCCTATTCCTCTGCTCTTTTCTTCATTCGGTATATTTCTAGTATGTGCAGAAAAGGTTCATTCTGCTCACTGATTGAATCAGCTATGGACGATAAAAAAATGTCTTGGTTTGGTCATCTCTCTGAGCGACAGTGACGGCCTTTTAACGTTTTGATCTAAGAGCGCTGCCATCAGCTGCCGACGCCGACTGATTTATTTCTTTGCCAAACAATGCGGAGACTCTGAGGCTGAAGTGGCTGATAGCTCATTCTGAGATGACAGCGATTCAGTCTTTATGCAGCAGAGCTGAAGAGGCATTCAGGACCCAGAGAAGGTCAGTCGCAGGATTCTGAAGGAAACTCTGCAATCAAAGGGCTGCAATCGAAATCAAGCTCCGCCGAGGTGAACGCTTATGGCTGTAGTTATTTGGCTTAAATCCCAGATATGTGGAGTATTATCCATGTTAGCAGCCTCTAGGAATGCCAATGTCAGTTTGTTGGTCGCATGGATGTATAAAGAGAACTGGATACAGCCTTGGAGGCGCATGAAGCCAAAATGGCTCGACTTCCGAGTGGAAAAGTACCCGGATCTTCCGGCGATCTTCCGCATCCATTGGGCCCAAGGAGCAGGCGCAGTAGCGTCCGTTCGGCTGCATGGCTCGGTCACGGGGTCACAGCTGTCACGCTTTCGTCATGGCTCGCTAACTCCGCCTCCCAGCCCATTTGTCGAACCACCACTTCATGACGGAAACATCTAAACAACTATTGGATGAAATAAAATGAATGATTTTCTACAGACATTCATGTTCCCCAGAGGATGAATCATTCTGACTTTGGTGACTTTTCCTTCTAGCGCCACCATGTGGTTGACATTTTGTGGTTTTGAGTGAAATGTCTCAACAACTTCTGGGTGGATTGCCATGAAATAAAATGACCAAATCTATGGCCAAATACAGGCAAAACAAACAACACTCCCATCAGCCTCATTTTGGGCTACTTAGTGCTAATTAGCAAATGTTAGAATACTAACACGCTAAACGGAGATGGTGAGTAGGGCTGTCATGATCAGATTTTCCCGAGACGTGGCTAAAAGTACAATAAAGTATTATAGTTATCGATAGAAAAATTGGAGAAAAAAATTATAAAAATTCTATCAGTCAAATTCATCTTTAACGTTGTTTAATGTGTCTCTTTTTTGGCAAATAAATTACACTCAAAATACTAGTGTAGGGAGGCGGAGAGAGAGTCTGTAACCATAACTGTACAAAAAGGCACTTTAAGAGGCGCTGGATTATTTACACAATATTATATGTGTAATATTAACATGATATCAATATTTAATTTTTAAATATCCCGGTTATCGTTAATACCGGTATATGGTGAGCATTGTTATTGTGAATATGTTAGCATGTTGACGGAAGCGTTTAGCTCACAGCTTCACAGAGTTGCTAGAATGGCTGTAGTCTCAGTCTTGTTAAAAAAGAAATCACCACTAAAGCACAACAATATAACCCTGATTTAGTTTATTGGTCTATGTACAGTATGTTTTCAATCGTATGCATTATTATTATTGAGGCATTGTTCAGTAAAATAATGCTTTGAATCCTCTGTTGCACATTAAAAGTTATTTTTTTGTATTTTTTTATTGTACTTTTATATACAACTTTACAGCTTTACATTACAAACAGACACATTTGGATTTTTTCCCCCCAAAAACCGTGATATAAAAGTGTAAGATCTACACTCAGAAGGGATCATACCGATGGCTTTCTTTTACATGAGCTATAAGCCTGAAGTGGCATCTCTAATGGGATATCAAACACGCTAAATACAATCAAATACGACTCTGTGGTTGAGTGAGCTCGCTGCCAAACCAACTGAATAGCCCTAAAGACTGAAGAAAAAAACCCACCCGAGCTGGTTTCTTTGAGCAAGCTCAAGCAAACACACTCACAGCATTTTACTAAATACAGTTATGGCATTTTCTTTTTTTCACCAGGTTCATCTTTATCACTGGTCCGTCTCCCGGCACTGCCACGAAGTAGGGAGAGGACCTCAAAAGTGTCCGACCTGCCACAACAACACAGTATTTCCTGAGAGAACTAAAAAAAAAAGAAAAGGGCAGTGATGGACGTGCAGGATGACGGGAAAAACACACACACGTCTGGCTGTTAGAGCCGAATCCTTCAGGGACGCCGTCGCAGACAGCTCCCTCTGCTTCTGTCAGGGTCCTCTGTTCGACATGAGAGGGTGGGGGGGGCAGCCAGATGGACTCACAGGCGGTGTGACAGACAGACGAGCATCCTCCGCCTGGCTCTCTGATCCTTATCCATTAAACACTCTGGATGTTTTCATTCAGAGCGAGGAGGAAGTCCTGACCTGTGCCGCTTCCACAGTTCCGGGCATCCCCCTTTTGGTCTTCTCTTGTGACAGGCACATCCACAATGTCACATCCATCGGGGAGGAGGGTGTGATGGACGGACAGGCAGGCTGATATGGAAGTGAATAAAAAGGGGGCCATTGAAAAGAGGAGCTCCACTGACAAAACGGACATTTTGTTCCGACTGACAAATGTCAGAGAAGAATAGGATTCAGGAAGAAGACGGCGAGGGAGACAAAACAGTTCCTACTGCTTGGAGGATTGAATGGTCCACTTGTACAATCTGCTAAAATACTAAACATTCAATACAACTCCCAAACCTTACACGTTATAATATGAGTTTGTTTAAAAGGCCATATGTTATTCTTAAGGACAGTGCCAAGAGAGAGAGAGTCCCTGTTGTCTCCTTCAAACCTATGATTCAGCCCGTTCGCAGGAAAAGGCGTATGAATGCCACGATAATGCACAAGGCGTTTAGCGTGCAATACGAATTTCTTGCTTTTGGCGTTTCATGTGTAGGCCTACTCCATGATGTCTGTTCTGAGTTGGATATAAACACATCTGTGTAAATGTAAACGCTCAGAGCTAGTGGCGTAGAATAAACAGCGAGAAAGAATGCATATGGCGGGGGAGGGGGCCAACAAACACGCAACGTTTAACGTTTAACCAGGAGACCGCTGTTTAGTTTTTCAGTGACGTTTGTGACGTGCTTTTAGTGACATATCTGGCATGTTTTAGTGACGTTTGTGACGTTTGTGACGTGCTTTTAGTGACTTTTGTGACATGTTTTTAGTGACATATCTGGCATGTTTTTAGTGACGTTTGTGACGTTTGTGACGTGCTTTTAGTGACTTTTGTGACGTGTTTCCATACGTATGTTCCGTTGTTTATGCACGTATTTTACTTAGTTTACATATTTATTTTAAGCTCAACCATGACGTTTGTCCTGATCATAACTAAGTGGTTTTGTTGCCTAAACCTAACAGCGGACGTTACCGTAGTTTCGTTGCATGGCGTACAAATGATACGTGAAAAGTGACGTACAAACAACACAAAAAGGCTAAATTGGGTCCTCCTGACACACAGAATGTCCTTGTAATGTTGTGCTATTTAAACGCCTTTCCGTGATGATTAGAGTATAAGGCAAGACCAAACTGGTTATGAGGACACGGTATAAATGTTGGCGAAGGGTCCACACTTTATAGCAACTGCACACACAAATGGAACACTTTCACGTTAAAGAAGTACATTTCATTTATAGCACCTTGTTGAATAATTTACAGGTAAAATACTGCTCATTTCGACGCGTCACACACCCATGATGTTTAGTGACCATTACACAAACAAGGGTTGTGATCCAGCTCGTTGAAGCATTTCAACAGTTGAAAGATAACACCGATTTCGAATCAGCTGCAGGACAGACTATGTAACTCTACTCTGCTTTGATGATCTCTAAAAGCAGATAAATGGTTCTCAGGTTCTGTTCGTTGGCTCATCTTCCGTCCAGCTGACTGTCCTCTCCTTCTCCTCAGGTCCTTTCAAAAAAAGGACTGTCTCTCTGAAAACTGCGCCTCAGGTGATCACAAGCAGTCGGGCTCCAACAGATTAGCCCGTCATTTCCTGTTCATCCACTCCATAGGTGAACCTCGAGCCCAGCGACACGCCTCTCACACCGGCGTGGTCCTGCGATTCACCCCGTCCTTTAAATCGTTGGGGAAACAGTTATGGACCTGGAGGAACTCGGCAGCCCCCTCGTGCTCGGGGCTGTACGTGTTGTCCGTCACACTGTCCCTCGCCAGGGCGTACATGGACAGCTCGTCCAGGGGCCCGCTGGAAGATGGCACTCCCTTCAGGCCGGCATGGGGCGAGTTCTCCCGCGACCCCTCCGTCGAGTGAGAGCTGGCGCGCGACGTCCGCCGGCGGTAGCGAAAGCTAGGTATCCTCGAGTACGGCGAAGACGATGAAAGCGAGCGAATGAACTCGCGCCGCGCCTTCCAGCGGACTTCCTTGTTTCTCTCAATGTAGATGTTGATGGCGAGGACGGCCACAGTTTCGGCCACGATGAAGGAGAGGGCGCCGAAGTAGAACGACCAGCCGTAGGAGTAAGTGTACTTCCTGTCATCGTCGCGTTTGTCACTGGGGTCTCCTGCGTTGCTGGAGATGTAGACGATGATGCCAATTATGTTGCTCAGACCTGAGAAACAAGAGATAGAAGGAAAAAGGGATGACGGCATGTGATGAAATAGTGGAGACAAACAAGGTAAAGCTCAATCATCCGTGACTTCAGCAGTAACAATGATGGAACTCCCACTGAGTAAAGTTGTTCATCAGCCAGTGATTACACCGATAATAACATGTGTCCTCATCACATGTGTGTGATGAATGGAGATCCTGACCTCCTTCAGCGCTGAATGAACTTCATCTTTATGATTGCACCTTTTGACGAAGCACAATACGTGATCACAGGTGCCTTATCGAGCTGCCTTTCTTCATTATATAAACCCCACAGCCCTCACATGATTGCTCCTTGCTGGGAGCACGGCTGACAAGTGTAATCCTCCGGCTCACCTGCGGCTACAAAGAGAATGCCCGCGCTGAGGAGGACGTTGTTTGTCTTGTTGTAGACTCGGCCCACCCCGACGCACAGCCCGCCGAGCATCAACAGGATGGTGCTGAGGATGGGGAACACGCTGGAGGCACGAACTATGCCTGTGGAGACAGAGGAGGAAGGACATGATTAAAGAGGACCTGTTATGCTCATTTTCAGGTGCATACTTTTTTTTCTACTAGAACATGTTTACATGCAAAAAACACAATTTTTTCCTCATACTGGCATTACAGCTTTGTTGAGGGCGTGCCAAACTAGCCGCCAGGCAGGTATTATGCAAATGTGTTACTTGGTGACATCACCACGTTACGGAAGAAAAGGCAGGACTTCAAGCGAGGCGTTTCTGTGGGGGAGAGTAACTCCCTTTGGCGTGGACTTTGGGCGTTGTAACTTTGCAGACCTTTTACATGCACAAAACACTATATAACACACTAAAGCATAATAGTTCCTCTTTAATAATTGGGTAAGTGATGAAGTCACTGTAAATGGTTTTAACACAATTCATTAACTAATATTTGATTGGACAATAAAGATGATTACAAATTAACAAATCAATCAATCCATCACCCAATGGATCAAATTGTGAAGCAATTTATAGACACCAAAAATACAACAATAACTAGATTTATAAATTGTTGAAGCTGTGAATTCCTTTATACATTTTTTAAAGAAGAAAAGTCTCTTTTAAACCATTTTAATTTTAATTTTGTGGAGTCCTCATCTATCCAGTCCCACCTCCTCTGAGAACTCCTTCATCATTTATACTAAACTGCCTTTAAAGGTACAATGTGTAGGATTTAGCGGCATCTAGTGGTGTGGTTGCAGATTGCAACCAACTGAATACCCCTCCACTCACTCCTCTCTTTCCGAGACTCACATTACCGCAGTTTCACAAGCGTGTCGTAGAACTACGGTGGCCTTCAAGTAACGTATTTTTTTTTAGGCTACTGTAGGACTCCGTGAATACGAACGGCTCATTCTAAGCTAACGATAACACAACGATTCTTGGTTTCAGGTGATTATACACGAATGAAAACATAGTCATGAATATCATATTCCATTTCTGCTAATAGATCCCCCGAAATCCTACGCACTGTTCCTTTAACTTGGGGACGAAGCTTTGCTAATCAGCTGTCGGACGTAGCAAAGAGCTCTCACTGACTCACACCTCCACAGAAATAAATCACTGTGCCGTTTTATTCCAAGGATGGATGAGCTGTAAAGTCTTTTATTAAGAAGTCCTTTGAAGTTTGGCCTTTGTCTGATGAGTCTTCTTTGTTCTTCTGCAGATACTGAATTGAAGGTCCTTTGCTGATTGAATACGTCAACGTTGTATCAAACTAATCTATGTATGAGCCTTGTCATTGTCATTTTTACCCATCTTTCACAGAGAAATAACAACTTAATCTGGTTTTAACAAGGGTTTTACGTCCCTGTGTCACCACAGTTCAGGGTAAACACGTTTCTCAAGCGGCGAGCACAGCTCACAATATGCTTCTTCATGTAACAGAAAAAAAAGAAAAAAAATGAGGAGGAAATGCAAATAATCTGCTGAACCTGCAACAGCATCACTCAAATTAATTAAGAATTAAAAAAAATAATAAGCTATGGGTGCTTGCACTGCAAATGGTAAAATAATGTTTTCAATTCTTAATAAGAAAATAATAATGAGCTTCTTTTATGTCTGAACCCACATTGTGCGGTTGGAACGAACTGATTAGTTTTTATTATTGCTTTAAAAGTCAGACATCCAAACAGACAAAATAAATACAGGTTGTGGTCTGATACGGCAGCCCTGAACACATTTAAAGCCTGTCATACTGAACGCTGTCACATTTTTGAATGCATTTTATCAGTCTCTGTATGAAAGAGTGCTGCGTGTTTAGAGACTGCTCTGAGAACCAAATAATAAGATGCTGCTGAAGGTCAGAGGACTTCCTGCGTGCCTTTACAGATTAAGGAAAGATGAAGGCCAGACCGAGAGGACGAGTGGGAAACACTTACGCAGCAGGTATTCAGAGCTGTCTGTGTCGTAGTCGTTGTCGTCTGGGAAATGGTTGATTCGGAAACAGCTGCCTTGATTGATGCCTGCAGGACAAAGAGAGAAAGAGTCTCCACGTTAATGATGAGTTATAGTCCACCAGGTGCTATAACGGTCTGATTCTGACAGTATGGGATGTTTAGGAGAACTCTTCAACCAACAGAGAGGATCAAGGATATATGCATTAATCTTCTTTTTGAGGCCAGCTTAAGTTAAAGCGGATTTATTTGATGCTTGGGGGGTTAGACTTTTGATGTGAATCCATCAAACTCCAGTTGGTTTCGGCTGGTTAAAGGATGTGTGGGTGCCGGAGTCAGAGCCACTCAGCAACCTGTTCTTGTTAGCGTGTCACTGTTTCCACTGGAGTAAGACGCTCCCATGCTCTCGTCTCTGATAAATATCACCGCTCGGATGATAATAAACTTTATTTATAAATACAGAGTGATTCACAGAGAGAGAAATTTAATTGAAAATCCCAACATAAATGATAAAATACATAAAGGCAAAATAAAATGTTAAAGGTCCCATATTGTGCTCATTTTCAGGTTCATACTTGTGTTTTATGTTTCTACTAGAACATGTTTACATGCTGTGATGTTAAAAAAAAAAAAACTTTGTTTCTCATATAGTCTGCCTAAATATACCTGTATTCACCTCTCAGTCTGAAACGCTCCGTTTTAGTGCATTTCAACGGAATTGCATTGCCAGGCAACACCTTGGGTCCATGTTTACTTCCTGTCAGCTGATGTTATTCACATACACTGCAATGGAAAATAAACTGGGACACATTTAAAATGCTTATGTGTAAAACCGTGCAATGGTCTAAATATTGTATATTTGTGACATCACAAATGGATAGAAATCCTAACGACTTGTATCAAACGCACAATTTCTGCATATGGGCTGTGTGTGTTTCTCCGTATATTGAGCGTTTTGATATTTTATTTACTCTCTGCCTGAAACGCTCCGTTTTAGTGCATTTCAACGGAATTGCGTTGCTAGGCAACAGCTTGGGTCCATGTGACATAGGAAGGGGAGCCACATCTGATTGGCTCGTTGAATCACATGTTTCCTGATCTAAGCAGCCCACAAAAAAACTGACTGGGTGGTCTTATTTCACAGTTTGTGGGTTGGTAGGAACTCCAGATGCCCAGATGTAAAGTGTTTTTTTTTCTTCATGATACGTCCCCTTTAAAAGAAGACACTGATTCAGACAGCCTTATTTCTTTGGGCAGGTCGTTCCAGAGCCTCTGGGCTCTGGTCGCCAAAGCTTGTATCGCTCTTGTTATTTCTCATGTCTCAACTGTGCTGCTTCTTGAGAAAGAAGAGACAACAGGAGGTTCAGGCAATAGTCAGACATTGTTTACACTTTTCATGTTCTTTAATAAGCACTTCATTTTAAAACCACTGTTTTTACTTTGTGTACTTTATATAGACTCTTCCTTATAGCTTTTTTTGGATGGAATAAACTGGATCCTACATGTAGCACACAAAAGCAGCATATTCTCTCTTAACTCATTACCCTCTCCATGGTTTTCACCTCCAACATAGGCTGTATATAAGAAGTGGACGTAGTCACCGTGACGTCATCCAGTGGTTTGTGGACTGCCGATTTGAAGCCTCGAGTTTGGCATTTTGGCCGTTGCCATCTTGGTTATTTGCAACCAGAAGTGACACGTGGAGGTGAAGCTAAGTACAACCGAATAACAACTGAATAAACATTTTTAGGCAACCAAAAAGGTTATAATAAATTTTCTTGAGCTGAAAACACACTGTGAAAGGGTTAAAGTTATAAGACGAAAACACGGACAACTCCCAGACCGGACAACGCCGTGGTAGCGACCTGTCAATCACTAAGGTAGCCCCGCCCTAAAGCATCCCCTGCTTTATGGTCTATCTGACTCTAAATGGGGCCATAATTTACTAAATGAACATCATGCTGTATTGAAGAAGACTTGAAACTAGAGATTGAGACCATAAACTCATGATTACAATGTTTACTGAGGTAATAAATCAAGAGAGAAGTAGGCTAATTTTCTCATAGACTTCTATACAATCAGACTTCTTTTAGCAACCAGAGGAGTCGCCCCCTGCTGGCTGTTAGAAAGAATGCAAGTTTAAGACACTTCAGCATTGGCTTCACTTCTCAGACCCGGAGGTTACCCACTGACCTCCAACCATAAATGAGACTTTGACCTTTTTAAAAGTACACTGGGGGTCAGACAAGGATTGTTCATAGCTCCCTGAGTCTATCATGGATCCCGCAAACTAAAGACCACAGCTCAGTGAACACATGTTGGAGGAGGAAAGCCGACGTGTGGAGGTGTGTGCGTCTGTGTGTTTCAGGGATCAGTGCGTACGCTACACGGTGGCGGGATTACGATTGCGTTGCCCGGAGGGATTTGGCGGCTCTAGGAGCGTGTCCAAATCCAGCTCAGGTGAATGGTTGAGTGCCGGGAGGAACAAGAAGCCTATTTGAACAACAAAAGGCCGCGTGCTGGAAGCTTTTAATGCCGAGAACGGGAGGATGGAGTGGAGGGTGAGAGACGGAGAGAGAGAGAGAGAGAGAGAGAGAGAGAGAGAGAGAGAGGTTAAAGCTGAGAGAAGCCTGTAGCTGTAATTGTGCAGGATTATAAACAACACCTTGTCTAGAGAGAAAGGGTTGGGGGTGGGGTTAATGGATGCTCTCAGTGCCGTGGAGGTAATGCTGGAAGCTCTTTCACCATTTTGGGCCGTGAATAACCCTCACCACTTCAGTCATGCTGCTACACCCACAGAATCAAATGTGCTGGGCTGGGCTGTGGCTTCATTTGCATATTTTTACATGAGCATACGTTTTTGTATGCATTATGTGTTCACATCTTTGCATTTGTCTGCATCCCAGAGTACCGAGTCACTACGCCCAAACCAGCCTTAGTTACGGTTGCTACGCCTGTCAAGCATTCGGTTCTCATCACAGCACATAATGCACTTTACAATGATAACTCAGGCACATTTACCACATGAAATATTAGTCATTTTTGAAGCAATGAGACTTTGATTTCATACAAAGTTGGACAAAAGCAGGTTTCTCATTTCTAGCTGGTGACGGATGATTTAGCTAAAATGACACCTGTCGCTCTGACTCTATAACAAGGGTCTGTAATATTCACTATATATGATATTGTGCTAAAAGACTGAGGTTAGAGCTGCATTTACCAGGCACGTAAATACAGAAACAGTATTTCTCTTGTATTGCAATGTAGAGCTAGTCTTTCATAGTATTATAAGTTTATTATAAGTATGAGAAGGAAACATGTAAGATTATTTAATATTAACATAACCCTGTTTGGCTGCTTAACTTACTTGTTCATATTTTCAAAGTAGATGTGTTAGTTGCAATCCGGTATCACGCCAAAGCATGTAAAAGACCTGCTTGTCCACTAGAGGACAGCGTGTCGGTGTCACGTTTTGCCACGTCAAGGCGGGAATATTAAACACGTCTATGATGGTGCAGTACCAGCAGGGAGCAACAAAACCACTCACGTAGGTTTAGGCAACAAAACACTTAAGTTAAGTATTGGATAAACATGATGGTTAGCCTTAAAAGAAGCAGGTAAACTAAATACAATATGGAAAACGTCACTTACATCACTTACAAAACAAAGCACCGGTCTCCTGGTTGAAAGCCGCACTGAACTTTGTCTGCCGTTCAAGCAACTCACTTCATTTTAAGGCCTGTGTTTGTTGGACCCATCTACCTGCCTTCCCTCCCACCATAAGCGGTCTTTCTCACTTTTTATTCTACGTCACTAGCTCTGAGCGTAGCATATTTACGCAGATACATTTAGTACGGACATCGCGTACAAATGACACGCCAAAAGCAAGAACGGCATTCTTATCGTGCACTTTTGCTTTATTATGCATTATTGTGTCATTCATATGCCTTTTAGTGCGACTGAGCTGCTAGTTGTGAACAGGCCATTCATTTGTTAATGAGCTTGCAGACGGACATAATAACAAGTGTTACGTTAGAGCAGTTACAAACACACTTTAATAACTTTTGCTCTTGTGTTTTGGGATTTAGGAGGGATAAAAAACACCCTCTTTAAATGCAAAGCATCTCTCTTACTCAAGCCCCATGCACATGTCGCACATCGCCTTGTCGTGTGACGAAATCTACTATGATTGTTCAATCGCTGTTTGGGGGACGGGGTGAGGAGTTTAGCGAACAGTCAATTGGCTGAACCTCAAGTTAAGTTTTGCCTAAAGACTTTTACTAATCACACGTTCAAAATGCAAATACCTCTTTTCATCTGTAACAGGCAGCAGAGATTAGACCTGACCTACAGCACCGTATAAATGTCAACCTCCCAATCAACTGACTACACCGGCGACAGACACACACCTGTCAACTCCATTTCCCGGGTGCCGTAAGGGTCAACCGCCATCATCGTCTGTGCAACAGCTTTTTTTTTTTTTTTTTAAGGGCACGCTTGCTTCCATTAACTAGGTCTGCTGCTTAATAAGGGACATCAAATTAATTAGCGTCAAATCAGTCTGTGGAAATGGAGCACAATGTTTCTGTGTCTAGTCACTGATGGAAAAAAAAGCTTGTGGACTATTTTAAGCAGCAGCAGCAGCAGCAATGTGAGACTTTGTGCCCTGTGAAAAAAAACACATGGTAAGATCAAGAACCGTGAAGATAACAAAAATACAGACACCTTTGCTGTCCTGTTAATTGCTGTGTAAACACTAAATCAGCTGCAGCACCTGCTGCAGGGCTCCTAGCTGATTTTATACGTGCACGCACCAAAAAATACACCTTTTACTGTGTGAACCCAGAATGCCACTATTAATCTAGACCTTCCTCTCTGCTCTGAATCCAGCTACTCCAGCCAGTCTGACGCCTCTGTCTCATCTCCAGTGTGTGGGTGTGTGTGTGTGTGTGAGTGATGGATGGATGGAGAATGGAAGAAATAGAAGACAATACTGAGACTGATTGGGAATCTGATTATCAGCAGAGGCCTCGAGGTTCGTGATTTATGAGTGACAGTTATCAGCTCAACGTCTACGTTTAGATTGTTTGTGTGTGTGTGTGTGTGTGTGTGTGTGTGTGTGTGTGTGTGTGCGTGTGTACATGCTTCATGAAATGAAATAAAGTCTGAATACTGACTAGCTGGGAGGGAAGGAGGAGGAGGAGGGAGGAAACGGAGATTAAACGAGGGGAGAAGGTAAAAGGAAATGAAACAACAGAGCGCAGGGAGCAGAGGAATGATGGGGATGAAAAAGAGAAGATATGAGGTCACATTAAAGAAGGACTCAGTCAGAGGAGGAGAGTCAGCGAGAGAGAGACGGTAGAGGGAACGATAAAAGGGCAACATGTAGTGATGTTACGTGCTGTGCCGAGGCTTCGGAGCGTGCGTTGAGTAATCCAGGAAGTTTTCTGTGAAGCGCGTATCGAGGCTTGTATCGTCTAAGACAGGGGTGCACACACTTTTTCAGCATGCGAGCTACTTATAAAATGACCAAGTCAAAATGATCTACCTACTATAAAAATGCAAAACATATATTTATTTATAAATATATTGAGTAATCTTTATATGTACAATATATGTTGGTGTACCTTGCATAACTGCATGAACCCATATTGTACAATATAACTCTGTACATTTTTTGTCATTACCTTACTCTGATGACTTGCACTGAATGGAATCAGCCAGGGATGCATAGTCCGGACAGTAGCTGCTGATAGCCAGCCTCAAGCACACTTCCAAATGATCATCAGTCAAGGTGGAACGGTATTTGGACTTAATAATCTTCATGTGGGAAAAGGCTGACTCGCATAAATAAGTGGAGCAGTCAAGTCAGTCTTAATGCAGTCAAGGAGGTAGCACATTTCCTCATGTTGAGGTACTTTTCCTCTGTGAGTAAGTTCCAGAACTGTCCATGAGCCCTGGACTTAAGCTGAATGTCAGCTTGTAGTGTCAAAATCTCATCCTCCACTCCAGATGAGTTCAGGTGAAACAGTGTTGCAATTTGTTGGCTGATGTCTATTTTAAAAAAAAAAAAAAATCTTTTTTTTTTTTTTTTTTTAATGCCATGCGATCTACCCACACTACCTTTGCGATCGACCGGTAGATCGCGATCGACGTATTGGGCACCCCTGGTCTAAGAATACAGACGTCATTGAAGATGCCCGAAATACAGTTGAGAACTTATTATCCCTGAATAAAAACAAATATTGTTTCCTATCCATCATTCTCTCCGCCAAGGCCAAGGTTATGTTTTCACTGGCGTTGGTTTGTTTGTTTGTTTGTTTGTTTGTTTGTCTGTTAGCAGAATTACTCATAAAAGTTTGCGATGGATTTGAATTACATTTTCGCATACAGAAACTCTTTTAAAGAATTCCTATCAGCCTGAGCATTAAGACCACAGGGTATAACACATACGCAGCGTAACTGACGACGCATTGATGACGCATGACCCCGCCTTCTTCTGAGAGCAGAAAGATACGTGTGTGGATGTGTGGCGAGACATCGAGCTGCTGGCCGTCCGCAGTGAAAAAGAACAACGCAGTAGATGACAGGATGAGAGACAACGTAGTGTAACGTTATACAGACATAACAAGGCTGCTGAATGAGAGAGGCATCCGCCGATACGAAACACACCGTGTTAATAATAAGCCGACCACCTCACGGTACTGCCAGCTGTGAGCTGTGATCTGTTTTTAAAGTCAGGTACCTTGGCGGAGGTCTGCGCTCTCTGAGTGCCATTCTAGTTTTCCTACAGCTACACAAGCACATTCACTGGCAAAATGTGTTCAAAAATGTGGTGCAATAAAGGTCGGAGGGCAGTTGTGCCGTGTAAAAAGCTGTGAAACTGAAAGTAGACACCTGAGTTATACAAAAAAGTGCTTGTCCACAGATTTGGGAGATGCTACGAGGTGATTATGTTGTGACAAATTGAGAATTAATCCAACACAGTCGACACATTACATGGGCAATAATGGGCTCCCTGGGCCCGACTGGAGTTGAAAAGCCCCATGCTGAGCATCTCCTCCTCCTCTCCGTGGCAACCCCCGTTAGCCTCTAATAAGCTCATTTACATAAACAATCTCCGAGGACACTTCTGACGTCTTCATTGTATTTTTGATTCCCATCAAATAAGGGAAGACACTTCTTCTGGCAAAACACACACACACACACACACACACACACACACACACATCACAGTGACTGCCAACACAAACACACACAAACACACACAAACAATCGTACTGGGAGCAGCTGTGGTGCCGCTGGCAACAGGATGATGCACGTTGTCATTAGTTTGAATTAACGCTGCTCGGCCAATAAGGGGGCGGCCTCGGTGGAATACACCAATAGCACTGTCTCCTCGAGTCCAACGATTGACTCTGGTGTCTCCAGTGTATCATAACAACGAGCTCCACGCCCCCCACCACTTCCTAGTTTTCACACTTCCATAGCTCTGCAAATAAACTGGAAAAACAAAGTTTGGAAACTTGTGTTTGGAGGATTATTTCTCTGTTGTTACAATGCTAATGGTCATTGTATTTTACATCGTTGGAAAGCCTGTTTATTTACCTTCGCAATGATGTCCAACTTGTAAGGATCATGCATTTGTGGGATGAGCAGCATAGATGATTATGTGGGTAGCGCCCAAGAAAAATTTGCCAAAATACTCTAAACAGTGTATTCTCATAAGGCTACCAGGAAGCCTGCAATGACTGCCCTTCACCGTCAGGCCCATTTGCGCTGGTGTCAACAACACAGACAATGGAACCTGAACATGTGGGGGAATGTCATGTTCAGTGATGAGTCCAGGTTCTGTCTGCCAAAGTCGGATGGCAGGGTCAAAGTATGGAGACGACGCGGAGAACGCTATGCTGATTGTTGCACCGATGGAGTAACAGCTTTTGGTGGGGGCAGTGTCATGGTGTGGGGCGGCATCTCCCTCTCTGGCAAAACAAGACTTGTCATCATTGAAGGCCATCTCAATGCAGGGAGATATCGGGATGAGATTCTGCAGCCAGTGGCGATCCCATATCTCCACAATCTGGCCCCTAACTTCATCCTCCAAGATGACAACGCTCGCCCCCACAGAGCCAGGGTTATCACAGACTACCTCCACAATGTGGGAGTAGAGAGAATGGAACGGCCTGCCAAGAGTCCACACCTCAACCCAATTCAACATGTGGGATCAGGTTGGGCGTGCTGTACGTGTTAGAGTGACCAACACAACTTTGTTGGCTGACCTGCAACGAATCCTGGTTGAGGAATGGAACGCCATCCCACAGCAACGTGTGACCAGGTTGGTGACCAGCATGAGGAGGAGGTGCCAGGCTGTTGTGGCTGCGTATGGATCTTCCACCGCTACTGAGGCTCCTGACGGTGTATTAAATGAATAAAGTGTAAAATTGCCAATATGTCATGTTTGTTCCTTGTTACTGATAGAGAGTTCAATCATCCAATCCACCAAACAACTCAAAACAAGAGTCAACACCAACAGGGGAATACACTGTTTACCATTGATGGAGCATTTTGGCACATTTTTCTTGGGCTCTACCCACATAATCAGCTGTGCTGCTCATCCCACAAATGCATGATCCTTACAAGTGGGACATCATTGCGAAGGTAAATAAACAGGCTTTCCAACGATGTAAAATACAATGACCATTAGCATTGTAACAACAGAGAAATAATCCACCAAACACAAGTTTCTGAACTTTGTTTTTCCAGTATAGATTGAAGAACAAGCCAATCAAAAGGGACTTTAATATTGCATTTCACTAGAACTGCGTGGCCTCCAGTGGGTGATACTCTTTCAGTAACAGATCTACGGCAAAAAGAGCAGCATGTTCTGCTCTATGACAAGCCGTTTTAACATTTAATAGCTAGACAGGATATTCATTAGAGATATCTGCAACGTCAGTTAAAACTCTAATTCAATATATCTCTAATTCTATTTTGACTAGACAAAACTCTAATTTTAGATATTCAAAAGGGGTCGTGTTTATGCTCATGAGTTTCATTTGAAGGCACCACTAGCAGCAAAAGCACAGGTGATATTGATCACATTAACGATTGGCTCAGTTCTGTTAATTGTCCCAGTGAGCCGGTGAACCAGCACGTACAATACCAGGACCTGTGGGATGCAGCCATCATTAATGTGATTAAATACACCTGTGCTTTTCCTGACACGTCAAAAAGTCTGCTGTGAAAAAGGTCTACAGCACGACTCGACACACACAGAGTTTAAAAGTAAAAGCAGCTCCGGCTCGCTTGAGTGGAGGAGTTGTAGTTTCGTAGCATTTATTCACCGACAAATAAAGTGTACACACACTGTCTGCTAGGTTCACAGCTAGAACGCCACCAACAACCTCACACTCACCGCCAACACACACACGGTCTGTTGGAAACTCGCTAAAGTTACGCAGACTACGTGTGCAACGGCGGCGACCACGAAGCCTCCGGCAATGCTAGAGCTGCTAACGCAGCATAAATACACACACTGTTTGTTGGACACTCGCTAAAGTTACGCCGAGCAGACACACAGCTGACGACCTGCTTAACTAAACTAAATGTGCGGTGGAGACTTTTACTGGGAAAGTGGCTGCATGTCTGCGACACTACACGCAGCATCGTAGCTGCTAAGTTAACGCTCCTGAACTGGGGACTCCCGTCAACCAATATCTGTTGTGCTCCTGCAGCTGGAGCACCGCTGCATGCGACAAATCTTGTCGGTTAACGGTTAATAATCGGTTAACGAGGGTCGGTTATTGGTTAAGAACATTTTTCAAAATGAGCATCCCTAGTTTCTAGGCAAGGTTTGAGTCCAAGAAAGTGAAGAATGATCTAATAAACACTATAACTCAAGGAACGACTGGACCGCTCACTTAAACAGAGAAGACAAACTGGCACACAGACTGATGAGAGGAGGGTGATGATGAAGGACAGGTGTCAGCAGGGCTAACGAGGGACAGGTGAAATCAATCAGGGCGGAGCAGACAATAACACAGGCGGGAAACACACAAACACACACACACAAAGGCAGAATCTGAAAAGAGAGATAAAGGTGAGTCTACACCAAAATAAAACAGGAACTAATAACTGAAAACCGGAAACAAGGAAAACATAACAATAGAGGAGAGCGGGACATGACAGCCTGGAGTAGACGTGCATGTGTATCCACGTTGTTGGAAGATCTATCGACCCATGAAGTGTGTTGTAGGCCTACATATAGAACTTCTCTGATTTTATTGTTTGAGTGCGGATTAAGACAGAAGATCTAAAGCGCTGCAGCCCATAGGTTCTCTCTCACATATTTTATATTGTACTGTATATTTCCCATGTGATTGAAACCTAATATTGTCTCAAAACAATGAGGACAGTGTCACTAAGGAATACAGTATATGATGGATAAAATAGATTCTTGTAGTTTCTTATTTCCAATCTCATTCTAGTATAGTACAAGGGAAAAAATGCTGTCACATATAAATGTAATAAATGATTAAAAGGGGATTCTTTCCTTTATTCCCTCAGACTCTATGTCAACCGGACTGAGCTGTTTTCTGTGTTTTGGGTTTTCTGTACTGGCTTTCCCTCATCTACCTGCTCTGAATCAGCCTCGTTAGTTCTTCCCAACCGATCAGCTCCCTGCCCGTTCCTTGGACCTAATCACCTCATTCCCCTCACCTGAGCTTCTCAGCTCATCTCTCCACCTGCACTTCATCCTCTCGTCAGATCAGTTTGTATTTAAGTTCAGTCTTTTTTGGCTCCTTGATTTCGTTATGAGAGTTTCAGTTTTGCCTCGTCTGCATTTGATATTGAATTAAAATTATTTCACCATGTTCCTGTTGCCTGTAATCTCCTGCCTTTGGGTCCACCTCGTCCACTCTCCCTGATACATTTGCAATTCAACATGGCACTTTTTTTGCAGCATAAAGTCACTTGTTTGCCATTTCAAAACATTCAAAATGCCACACCCATGGACCAACTGGCTGATACACACACACCACCTGGCCGAACACCTAATTGCTTGATTGTCGGCTCATCAGTCAGGATGTAAGCACTATAAAAAGACCACAGGCGAGTCCCCGTTTACAAAAGCAATGGAAGCCAACATCGCAGCGAGAGGCCTGTTTTCAAAAATGTGTATTAGCAATTGAAAAAAAAACTAATTCATGTTTTCTTTTTTTGTCTGCACAGATGTTTTTGAGGCACTATATTCTGTTTAGAATATGTTCTGGTCTGGTTTTCAGTGCAAAATGCAACATTTGGAAATGCATGGATGTATTGACAGATTTTTACAATGTGGAGAGAAAGAGCTATTTTCATCAGTGTGCAGTATTGTTTGGTCAATAGATTCATGTAACAATATTTCTGTAACGAATCAAACCCAGACTATATGATTAGAAAAGAAGAAATGTTTAAAGTGGCAGCAACAGTGTGTAACTAGTTCAAACAGAATCAGATCATATTGGTGCCTTCAAATGAAACTCGTGAGCTCGTGTTTACAACATGGGAAGTCGTGTACACGATATACTACTACACCACTGATAAGCAATATTAACGTTACTGTCGGCGTCTAGAGGCAAGCTAGCAAGCGGGTAACATTATACAGGAAATGCAAAGACATAATGACAGAGGAGAAAGATGAGGCCGTTGGGAAGATCAACATTTTCGTCAGACATATTATACAATTACGAAGAATTATGATATACGACTAAAATTACAATATATTTACTTATTATGCACCGAAAAATGAACTTCCATGTCCTCCGCCATTTCTGACAACGTCAACAAACACATCACAACTCTTGAACTCTGAGCTTTCAGAAACTTTCCACTTACGAGGTTGTGAATACGACAAGAGGGGGGCGTTCATATGGACTCTTCTCGTGAACACGATCCCATTTGAAGGCAACATGTGACCCATGTTTGTGCCATTTGGTGACAAAATGTATGAATTACTGTATAGTTTTGAATGATGTTTCATTTTGCAAACCATCTGAGGTGTTCTGCTACTTGTGTGTGTAGTGTTATAACAAAATAAGCCCTGTTTTCAAAATCATGCTTAAGCAATCATAAGGTTGCCTATTTGCACACATCTATCAACATAGTAGCTTGCATATCACACAAAGGAACTTAAATGCATCCAAAATTAAAATGGGAAGGGGATTTGTGGTTATGAAGGAGGTGAGAGAGGTTTCATTAAAAAAGTAGGATGAAGCCGATAAAAGAATGATGAGGATGGAGGAGTTCAACCTCTAAAGAGATGAGAAGAAAGAGTGCACAGCCAGCAGAGAGGAGGACGGGGACGGAGGGACGAGGTGGACGTCGTCGGGGCCTGCTGGCTAATTAGTGCCCCCGCATGGCTTCTCAGTTGTCGCGCTTTAATTACAGACTTGTGGAGCATGTTGGGAATGACAAAGTGATCCTCCTCCTCCTCTCCCCCAACCCAACTAAACAAAACCCTCCTCTCAAACACACACTTCCACTGTCCCCCCCCCCCACCCCAATGCTTCGCCACTCACACCAACCCACCGCAAGCTGTTTACTGTACCTGCTAATTGGATTATTTCTCATTCTCAGAGTTGGTTTTATTCACTCGGGTCACAATGCTACCCCGGCCTCGCAACATTCATGTGGGAAAACAAACACAGCAGGAAACAAACAGCTGTTGAGAAGTGCATAAATGAGAGACCTCACTGTAAAGTCATGAGATATTATATTCCTGCCTGCTCCTTAAAATGTCAGGAGAGGTGACGCCTGTTGAGCAGGGCGACTAAGAAACACTCCAACACATTCATTATTACAGAAGAAAAGCTGCTATGTGTTACAGCAATGTGATGTCGAGAACGACGTGTTGTCGCTGCAGTCTGTTCAACCAAACGTGGTGATGTTTTTCCCCCCAGTGGCTGTGATACACACACAGAGGCCCCGTCAATAACCCTTTGTCATTATGACCGGAGGGGTGTGTGTGTGTGTGTGTGTGTGTGTGTGTGTGTGTCGATGGAGGGGGGGTTTGACTCTTCCTTCCTTGTCTTCTCCTCTATACTTATGAGTCTCCATGACAACAGAGCCACCGTCCAGCAGCTTGTAGTTTTAAGCAGAGGCACAGAGGTGAAGCTATTAGCTCTGGAGAGAATGATATGATACGCTGCTGGCCTTTTTTGTTTGTGCAAATTACGCATTGAAAAAGAAAAGTCTCATCACACAGAGCCTCAACCTCATCAACCTCAATCTATTCAGCCTCTCTAATCCACTTTCACTATTTACTTCAAAGAACTGATGGGAAATTATGCTTGACATAATAATCGCCGGCTGGCATTTGAAAATGTATTTTTTCATTTTCTTGGGGGTCTTAGTCAGAGGATAATATTGCACACTGTGAGTCTGTCCACATCACAGACAGGCGCCCAGCTAAGCATGACTCTCAGCAAATTGCAAGTGTCATAACGCACCGGGATGTGCTTCACATGTGTCCAAAGCGCCCGTCTTCACCACGGGATAAAAGCCCAGAAATGGTTTAATCATTGATGACTACTCTCTGTATATGTGGGCTCTGATGACGAGGCAATCCATAGAATAAACTGCAAATATTGAAACGCATCTGATCAGACGACAAAACTGAATTTACAAAGTGTAAAATGTTTTGGTTTTCTTTATGTAGGATAAAGTGTCAAATAAAACACATTCAGATACCCTTTTTTTAAATGAATAAATATCCTTTTATCAATAAAAACTCTCACTATATCCACACAAAAGACAATAAAGTCAAAAGAAAATGCATAAAAGACAAACATTTCTGTTTTCCTTCTGTTGTGAGGTGTTAACTGCAATAATGCTCCAGAAATGACAATCAGACTGTGTGCCACGCTTCAGAGCAGCTTCACATAGTACACAATGTGCTGTGTTTAGGGTGGATATATACATTTCTCTGTTCTCTGCCTATAGCTATGGCCAAAGTCCTTCTTAATTCTGTAAATTACTAAAGATGAAATCATGTTTTTAGAGAGAGAGAGTATCAAATTAAAGGCCTTTATTGGCACACTCTGTATTACGACAAAGCAACATTCTGTTTTGGTCTGTACTTTACACTATACATCCTATATACCACTTTATAGACTGCACATATGTACATACTACATTTATTTATTGACTGCACACACTATGTTCACCCATTCACTCTGTATCTTTTATATCTCTATTATTGTTTTTATAATTTTTGTATACCTGTGCCTCTCCTGTGTTTCACTCTGTTTGCTGATGCTGCTGCTTTGACACCTGAATTTCCCTCCGGGGATTAATAAAGGTTCATCTTATCTTATCTTATCTTATCTTATTGTATATACATGATTCCAGCAGTGCATTTGAATATCAGTTTTGGTGTATTTTCCAAAACGTCTCTTCTGAAGATAATGTGAGTTTTATTTATTTTTCGCTCTCATTTATTTGCAAAATCTGTCTCCATCAATCTCTGCGTCATGACATGAACAAATCCATCCAGTCACTTGGACTCACTCATTGATAGCTGAGGGGAGAAAGTGAAGGGGTGGCCGGAAGGAGGATCTGTCAATGAACGAGAGTCTGTGTGCCTCTGAAGTTAAGACGTCACTGTACCAGTAAATGCGTAAACACACTTCCCAAAAGGATGAGAAGATAACATGTGGGGCTGTTTACTTCAAGTTCTATAACAACAAAGTTGTTTTTAATATTTTGCTTGGACATGACGTGAACTCTGAGTCATCTATTTTTAAATCACCGGGCATGTTTCCATAGCAATTTCAGGGATGTTGTTGCCAAGCAACAGCATCCGATACAATGAAGACATGAATGAAAGTAGACTAACTGTGGCTGCACATCTCCTGGCAACCACCTTTAAAGTGAATGGGCTTAGTCAGACGAGCCGGTTTGGCATCGCATTGTGTTAGCAGAGTTATAACAAAGCCATCTTTATTTATTTATTGTGTGGGCCAATGCGTGAACAGCTCGATGGAATAGTTGGCACTCGTTAATCTGCTACTTCAGCTGCTGTTAAAATCTGTTAAGTGCGTTTATCTACGCTTTTTTTCATCTGACCTATAACCTCTAAAAGTTGCTCCACCATTATGATAATTTTCTTGTTGTGTCCCTGTAATGGAAAATTACATTGTATGTAATGATGTCTCTTTATGCATCAGTGGGAAGTTACTGTCTGTGTGCTCTTTGTCTCATGTAGTGGGAAAGTACTGAGTATTTACTTTTACTGTCTGAGTAAAACAACTCCTTATCTGTGTTAAACAACTCCTTTTCTCACAGTCCCTGTTGTAGATTTCCATATAATCACATTGTAATAATCTCCTGCAGCGGACTCTTCTGCAGACTTTGAGTGCCTCTTCTTGCAAGAATAAAATACAACAAAGACATTTCATCTGTTTGAGATCTTCATTTCAACGTTCATTAGGACTCATCTTGGAATATTGACAGCATTTCCATTACAGTCCCCATCTCCAGATTGAGACATTTGGCGTGCGTAAAGGGAGTGCGTCCTTTTGCGCGCACTGATAAATAAAAGACTCCTCGGAAATAAGAGAAAAGTCAAACTGTTTGTTGTAGGTAAAGAACAGGAGACCGTGTAGTCTGTGTTAAATCATGCAGAGCGTCCATATCCTCCTGAGACCCAGCACATTGACATGTGTCCTCTGTAGTGGACATTTTGTCCACATGCATATCCTCTTACTCTTTTGACTTACTCTATCAACCCCTGGTGTTTTGTAAAGAGGACATCATGGGCTTTCCAGTGATATGGCATGTGTTTTTTTAATCAAGTTGAATGTATTCTTGGTTTAATATCACTCTACAGCCATAATCTGTTCATTTGTTTAGTCTTTTCACACTGAAATGGTCCTGTGGTCCACTACTACAGTGGACATGCTGTAAAATAAAAAATAAAGTTCAAAAAGCTTAAATTTTAAGATTTTCTTTTAACCCTAAATAGGAAGGAAATCACACAAAAAAAGTAATTGGAAGACTCTTTTTTTTTACTCGGTTCCCAGGAGGATATGTTAACGGTGTCCGTGCGTAAAGTGGGAATAAACTTGGAGCAGGTTTTACCTTCAATACAGCAGATAGTGCATGTTTAAAGGCAGATAGTGCATGTTTAAAGGCAGATAGTGCATGTTTAAAGGCAGATAGTGCGTGTTTAAAGGCAGATAGTGCATTTTTAAAGGCAGATAGTGCATGTTTAAAGGCAGATAGTGCATTTTTAAAGGCAGATAGTGCATGTTAAAAGGTAGATAGTGCATGTTTGAAGGTAGAAAGTGCATGTTTGAAGGTAGAAAGTGCATGTTTAAAGGCAGATAGTGCATGTTTAACGGTAGATAGTGCATGTTTAAAGGCAGATAGTGCATGTTTAAAAGAAGATAGTGCATGTTTAAAGGCAGATAGTGCGTGTTTAAAGGCAGATAGTGCATGTTTAAAGGCAGATAGTGCATGTTTAACGGTAGATAGTGCATGTTTAAATGTAGATAGTGCATGTTTAAAGGCAGATAGTGCATGTTTAAAAGCAGATAGTGCATGTTTTAAGGCAGATAGTGCATGTTTAAAGGCAGATAGTGCATGTTTAAAGGCAGATAGTGCATGTTTTAAGGCAGATAGTTAATTTTTTAAGGCAGATAGTGCATGTTTACAGGCTGATAGTGCATGTTTAAAGGCAGATAGTGCATGTTTAAAGGCAGATAGTACATGTTTAAAGGTAGATAGTGCATGTTTAAAGTTCTTAACAAATGCATTTTTAAATAAGAGAAAAGTCAAACTAATTATTGTACATAAAGACCAGGAGACCTGTAATCTAGATGTTAAATCGCCATGCAGAGCCCTCCAGATGTTAACAGCGTCCGTGCGTAAAGTGAGAATAAACTTGGAGCAGGTTTTACCTTCAATACAGCAGATTCTCCACAACCCGGAGTGAGTGAGATCTCCCTTCTTGGTTCTAGGCTGGGTGTCGTCCGTCGATGCATTGGTGATGTTGCAGATGTACGCCCGAGAATAGAGCCAGTAGTCCGTGCCGATGGCGATGGTCATGAGGCTGAAGGCTGCAAAAGCCCCCACAGTGGCCAGCAGCGTCTGAACTCCACGGTCACACCAACCCATGATGGAGCTTCATACTAGTCCAACAGGTTCACCGGTCCAACATGCGCTCAGAGGAGCGCGTCAGGGCGCGGATGATCTGCTCATAAGGTTTAGGTGCGTCTCTCTGCTCCTAGGCTAAAAAAAAGTGTAGTCCAGGGAAAAAAAGAAGAAGAAGAAGTAATATTGTCTGAAAGGCTCACCTGATGCTCAAAAGCAACTGGTTGCAGCTGTGAATATGAGAGGACACCACTTGTGTCCACTCCAGAGGCTCCACACAGGTGTGATGCGCGCACATCGTGTACCAATTTCCAACACTTCCAACCTCCTCACCACTCCTGTCTTTATCTTTGTCTCAAAACTCTTTTCTCTGTTCCTACACAGACTGCGCCTCTGTTGAAACCCATTGCCAAAGAAGACTATACGTCAATGGCTCTAAAGTGAGACCCCACCCTCACCAAATCTAACCAATGGAGGTGCTGTTGATTAAAGAAAGAAAAAAACTCTCTCCGTGAAATTACAATTTACAATTGGATCACTCATGCATTTTAAAGATCCCATATTGTGCTCATTTTCAGGTTCATACTTGTATTTTGTGTTTCTACTACACTGTAAAAAAAAAAAAAAGTGTAAAATAACGAAAAATTTCAAGAAAATGTCTGTTAAAAAACGGAAAAATACTGTCCATTAATTAACATAAATAAACTGTTAAAAAACAGTAATTATCTTTATATAATTATCCTTTATTACTGTAATTTTACAAGAAATATTTTACTTTTAACATATATTTATTGTTAGAATAGTCATACACCATAAATCTAAGACATTTACATATAAATCACAAATGAAACATGTAATTTTACGTTGCAAAAGCCCAAATTTACATTAACTCTCAGAAGTTTTGCAGAAAAAATCTCTATGTTTACAAGAAATATTTTAGAATTCCATGAAATCCTTTTTTTCTAACATAAATTAATTGTTAAAATAGAGTCATAAACATCTAATAATAAGCTGAATAATTATGTTAAAAAATGATCAAGAAAAGCTTAAATACAGATAATTACGATTGTGATTACAAAAAATACTGTAAATCTAAGACCATTTACATATAAATCACAAATGAAACATGTAATTTAAAAAAAAACAAATTCTGTCATTTTGAAATACAGACAAAAAAATTAAAATTTCTTGAAAAAACTGTTTAAAAAATGTTTTTTTACAGTGTAGAACATGTTTACATGCTTTAATGTTAAAAAAACTGCTGTATTTTCCTCATACTGTCTGCCTGAATATACCTGTATTCACCCTCTGTCTGAAACGCTCCGTTTTAGTGCATTTCAACAGAATTGTGTTGCTAGGCAACAGCTTGGGTCCATGTTTACTTCCTGTCAGCTGAAGTTATTCACATACACTGCAATGGGAAATAAACTGGGACACATTTAGAATGTTTATGTTTAAAACAGTTTAACAGTATTTATAAAGCACTTAAACCTGCTTTATGATATAAAAGACATGAAAATCTCACTTTTTACAATATGGGACCTTTAATGCATTTGGAATCTTTAGGGCAAATATTAATTAACCAAACAAATAAAACATTTGGACACTCTCCACTGAATCCAGAAGCTATGAATATTACCAAACTCTCAGTCAGCTGTCACAAGGATGAGGATGAGAATGGGGGTGGGGGAGAGAAATAATGAGGTTTTTGACACAACAGTTCTCCTCTGTGGTGCACTAACGCCAAACAACCAATCCCCCATGGAACAGAGCATTAAAAAAGCAATTAGATGCTTGGTGAGCGTGTTACCACACAGCAGTGCACAGCAGATATCCAGATAGATGATAGATAGATAGATAGACCCACTTGTTTCTCAGCAGTAAAGGAACGACCACATGGTTAGTGAGGAATATATATTGTAAAATCTCCATCTCTCAGATCAGACATACTCATACAAACTCCCCCTGCTTCTGACTTTGATCATGCAGCTGACAAATTGGTTTATTAAACATGCAAAAAACCTGCCATTCATGCCCAATGTTCACACCAGATTAAAGACATGCTTAAATCTGAGCCAGATGGAAGGTTTTCAAAACGAGCCGGGAAACACTTTAGCTCCAACTGGCAAGGTGCCTCTGGCTAGATAGAAAACATCTCTTGGTGGTACTGCCAGCCTGGTTTCTGCAGAAATACAGCCAGCAGGCTGGTTAATTCCAACCTGCAGTTCATGTTAGAATGATAATTGGCTATTGTTTTTGTTTGTCAAATATAAGTATACCTGAGAGACCCTAATGCTAATACAATCATACGACATAAAACTGATACAACAATGCATGCATAGTCTGAGCAGGAATAAAGAGAGGTATGAGGTTAGGACAATGTCTGGTTGTGTGTGGAGCTGTTTCTGCTATTTCTCAGTAGATCTGTCACTCTGGCTTTAATTGCTATGAGTAAGTTAGAGCCTTTTTAGAGCCAAGATCCCACATGCTGTCAGATGAATGAAAGAGCCCCACAAGTATGTCAACTGTTATCTTTAAAGACCACCTCCGGACATATTTTAAAAAATACTCTGAATAATAGTTTGTGTCTGACATGCTTTTTACACTTAAAAGTTGAATTACCTTGTTAAAGGGACAGTGTGTAGGATTGGGCGGCATCTAGTGGTGTGGTTGCAGATTGCAACCAACTGAGTACCCCTCCAC
Organism: Sebastes fasciatus; assembly: GCF_043250625.1. NCBI lineage: Eukaryota > Metazoa > Chordata > Actinopteri > Perciformes > Sebastidae > Sebastes > Sebastes fasciatus. The sequence continues at coordinate 30,741,341 of NC_133807.1, read as the reverse complement.
TCACTCCTCCCTTTCCAAGACTGCGGTAACTTGAGCTGCGAGTGCAAAACCAGGCCTCAAGTTTCCACATCACACTTGTGTAAGTTACATACTGGAGTACAATTGGCCCCCAAACTAGCTGTGATGTCAAAAAAATCATGTTCATATGTCCACATGTTAAACTCAGATTTAAGGTGAGCTCAGAGAAACTTTCCCCCTTCAGCAGATGAATGTGAAAACAGCATTATAGTGTTAAACTCTGCACATACACCATTATGCATAGTGAATATCAAGCATCCAAGTGAAGCTGCAATCAGAGTAACACAGATTTGAGTGGAGGGGGACTTTAAATGCAAATATTTTGACAGTTTGACAAGATGCACTGCGATGTTTTCGATTGGTGAAAGAATAAGCCTATAAAACCAGCCCAAAACAATGTTCAGTTTTTAGCTTGTTTATGCATTTAAAATATACATGTGTGATATATTATGAAACGTAATGGTAATTTGATACTTCTTTCTTTGTTTCTGTCTAATAATATTTTCCTTGTATGGCTATTTTGCACTGTTTTTTATATCTGTGAAACACTTTGATCTTATTTATTTTTATTTTATTTTATCTTATTTATCTTAATTATTTCTTTTATTACGTTTTTTTTATTTTTTTTTTTTATTTATTTTTTCATGTTTTTATCTTTATTTATTTATTTTTTAATTTGTTTTCTTATTTCTTATTTAGACTGTGACGTTATTTTTTTATATTTTATTTTAAAAAAAAATATGTTTAAAAAAAAAAAGTATTATTATTTATTTTTATTATTATTTCTTATTTTATTAATTTTTTATATTATTTATTTCATTTTATAATTTTTTTGTTTTTAATTTCTCATTTTTCATTTTTTTATCTTTTATTTTTTATTTTTTTATTTTATATTTATTTTTATTATTTTATTTTATTTATTTATTTTTTTACTTCCGTAGCCCTGACGGTGGCGCCAACTAGCAGCAGCACCAGAGAAAAAGGAAACGCTGGTAAAAGTACTACCAGTAAATGTGAGTAAAAACCACAAGGAGAAGACCGTGACATTACCGTGACATTACCTTCTAGCGTAACACGCATGCGCACTGCTCCACTCTGCCTATTCTCTCAATGATTTTCCAGACTCCCAGTGCGCATGCGCCTCACACATCAATGACTCCAGTGTCCACTCCTTGACAGTTTTCTGCTCAACATCTGAACAAAGGCCTGCCCCCTTTTTCATGAGGATTTCTCCACCGCCATCGTTACTTTACGTGTAATCACGATTACTAAATCGGATTACTGTACTTTTATTATATTTAAAGGCGTCGATAAACAGTGGAGATAATGTCCGAAATGGATGTTGATCACCACGAAAGCAGCGGCGAGACCAAGTCGGCCATGCACACTTGGCGTTATCGCCACCATTTCACGTACAAGGCAGATCAGGGGAAAAATATCATCGTCCAGTGTAATCTGTGTCTGCCGAGGGTCAACCTGCTCTCCACGTCTAAGACCTCCACGTCTAACCTAAAGAAGCATTTAGACGTAAGTTAACCTGAGTTAATGTCCCTGTAATGACTCCATGCAGCAGTCAGGTTAATGTTTGAAAGAGTCAATGAATGAAACACCTCGTGATTAATAACGTTACACTGGAGCTGCATGTTGATTACACCAACTCGTGGCGCTGCAGCCTCTATTATGTGCAACTTTAAACCATTTTGCATGTGGCATTTTGTAGTTTTTTCATTGCATGTGGAGTTTATAACTTAAAGGTCCCATATCATGCTCTTTTTCAGGTTCATGCTTGTATTTTGGGTTTCTACTAGAACATGTTTACATGCTGTTATGTTCAAAAAACACATTATTTTTCTCACACTGTCAGTCTGAATATACCTGTATTCACGCTCTGTCTGAAACGCTCCGTTTTAGTGCATTTCGTTGCTGGGAAACAGTTTGGGTCCATGTTTACATCCTGTCAGCTGATGTCATTCACATCCACTGCAACAGGAAATAAACTGGGACACATTTAGTATGTTTACGTTTAAAAACTGTGAAATGGTCTAAATATTGTAGATTTGTGACATCACAAAGGGGCAGAAATCCTAACGGCTTGTTTCAAATGCTCAGTTTCTGAATACGGGCTGTGTGTATTTCTCCATGGATTGAGTGTTTTGATATTTTCACAGTATTTATAAAGCACTTAAACCTGCTTTATTATATAAAAGACATGAAAATCTCACTTTTTTATCATAATATGGGACCTTTAATGCAAACTCAGAACATATAAATGGCACACCTCCAACTCCAACTAACTAACCCTTGTTGGTGTTTTTGTGTCTGCAGAGAACACATCTGGGCTGTGAGGCCAGGCCAGATGTGAAGAGAGGGAGGAAGAAAGAGGAGCACAACGGAGAGGAGAGCAGGCACTGCCAGCTCAAAAAACTTAAAGCGGAGATCATCTCCAAGTGCATGACCCAGTCGAAGATCGACGAGCTGATTTTCAACTTCATCGTGGAGGACTGCCATTCGTTTTACGTGCTGGAGCAACCCGGCTTCAGGAAGCTGGTTTCAGGCTTAACTGAGGGGTTAAAGTCCATGGACAGGGTGACGTTGTTCACTAAGGTGGACCAGGGTTTCTCCAGGATGCGAGAGGAGCTGATGACGAAGCTCAGCGCTATCCAGTACGTGTGCACCACGGCTGACATCTGGACGGCCAACAACAGGAGCTTCTTCGGGATGACGTGTCACTGGATCGACAGGCACTCCCTGGAGAGGAAATCCGCCGCTCTGGGGTTCGCGCGACTGCAGGGCAGAATCACGCACGACACCATCGCCGGGCGGATACACGACATCCACGTGGCGTTCAACATCGAGAGCAAAGTTCAGACCACGATCACCGACAACGGCAGCCCCTTCATGAGCGTGTTCAAAGAGTTCGCGGTGGACAGCCAGGAGAGCGACGACGACATCGGGTTCTACGAGAACGTGAGCGCCGTCCTGGAGGGCGAGCCGGAGCAGGACATGCTGCTGTTTCTACCCACGGTGCAGCGCTGTGCGTCTCACACCCTGGAGCTGATCGTCACTGAGGACTTCTGGCAGGCCGTGTCGCAGGGGCCCATGTGCCAGCTACATTACAGCACCATGGCCAAAGTGTACGCCTTATGGAGCAAGTGCCACCACCTCCAGGTCGGCATGGACGCGGCGGAGGAGATCGGGAAGATGGCCCTCGTGGTGCCCGCCGTCATACGCTGGAACGTGGAGTACTGCGCCGTGCAGAAGATCGTCTCCCTCACTGAGCGGGAGCTGACTGAGCTGTGCGCCCGCCTGGAGGTCCCGCGCATGCAGCCGGAGGAGATGGCGTTCCTGAAGGAGTACGTGACCGTGTTCCACCCGCTCGCTTTTGCACTTGAACTTTTCCAAGCGGAGCAGAAGTGCTACCTGGGTCTGGTCATCCCGACCGTGCTCAGCCTCAAGAACAAGCTGAACGAGCAGAAAGACGCGGCGATTTACTTCGCCGACGTCATCGGCGCCATCGTGGTGGCCATCGACGTGCGGTTCCAGGAGCTGTTCGCCAGCACGGAGGCGAAGATCGCCACGGCGACGACACCTCAGTTTCGCTTGTGGTGGATGGCGGCCTCCGACAGGGAGGAGATGTGCACCCTGCTGGCTACGGAGGCGTCCCAGATGGATCCCGTCAACGTGACCGAAGCCAACACCAGCCGGAATCTGTCGACGATTGAATCCGAAGACGACTTCTTCAGCTACGGCTCGGTGAAGCCCACCATTCAGATCCAGCAACGGGGAGTGATGGAGGAGATCCGTAAGTACGTGGAAGGAACGGGGAAGAGCCTAGAGTGCCTTCAGGACTTCCCCAGAATGAAGCAGCTTTTCCTCAAATACAACACTACGCTGCCGTCCACGGCGCCCGTCCAGCGTCTCTTCAGTCAGAAGGGCAACCTGGTCACCTCGCAGAGAAACTTTCTGACTGACGACTACTTCGAACGCATTCAGCTTTTGAGATACAACATCAACGTGTGTACTTTGATCACAGAGTGAGAGCGACGCCGGTGACTCTCTCGCTCTTTCAGCCTTTTAATCGATACAGAACCACATTGTGCTCAAATCATCACAGAGAAAACCCTCAGACACTTTAGCCCAGATGTGTTTTCTAATATTCCTCTTTTTCTTTTTTGATAGGCATAACATATATTATCTCCCACTCCTGAATGAAAAGAATTGACAATCATGAACGATGACATTCAAGGACTGAGTATACTAACAAAAGCATCTTTCTATCCGTGCTCTTGTTGTGATTGGACGTAGCCTCCAGGGTTCAACTGAAGTGATTTTGTCTTTCAGTTCCGTTGGTTTTTTCTACGGGTGCTCCATGAGAACGCATCTCCTGTCTGTATGTTTTATATCATATATAAAGAGACAAGGAAACAACCTTGTTTTGTGTGTCTTGCCTTTTTGTTTTTAAATGAAAACAGGAGTAATTGGATTAGTGGCGGGTTGGGATCGGCTGCCTTATTTGCATGTAGCCCAAAGTGCATCAACAGATCCTGATTACTGTTTCAAAGGAGCCTGTGTTTGTGTGTGTGAGGAAGACGCAGAGAACTCCAGCGCTGCAGAGTCCCGAGTGTATTCCTTCCTCACCACGCGCCCAGATGTCAGTTAAGAGCTTTCGTCTCGTCAGACAGCTGCCTGGAAACCAACAGGAGGCTCCACGTGGACCCGAGCTGTCAAACACATGACACTGACACTTCTGAAGATGGGAACCCCCGAGAGAGTAGGAAACGCCCTGGGATTTGCTTTTCCTTCTTTTCAACATCATTGCATGTATGAATCTATATGTATTTATTCCAGTTATCTGTTTTTCTTTGACTTTGCCTGCAGAAACCGGAGAGATTTAGACGGAGATATTAAACTCCCCAGCAGCAGTGGACTGCTGTGAAACTGTCCTCACTACTCCACAGTCTATTCTGCTGGAGAGAGACGGCGTATTGGGATTCTATTCAACATCACATCAGCTGATAAGAGGGGGAGAAAGCAGCTTGAACAACTGGTGGCAGAGAAAGGACACGGTGAGTGTGTGTAGCTAAAGGACTGCTGCAGGAATACAATACAATACGATAGACATGCAACCAGTTCTGAACTGAGAGCTGATTTTAGAGCAAGATTGCACAATGCTGAAGAGGTTAATATAGTACGACGGAGTGTTAGGGCCACGTTGAAGGAAAACAATCTGAGATTTCGAGAATAAAATCATATTAAGAGAAAATGTCTTAATTTAATGAGAATAAAGTCATAACTTTACGAGGAAAAAAAGTAATTTCCTCTTCCACAAAAGAGTCAGTTTCCCCATCAGGTCTGTTTGGTTCTCTCTTTGGGATAAACTCAGTTCCTTGCACAATCTTTGCATGGTGCTGATACTGATGATGATGTGGTGCTGATGTGGCAAAAGATGAAGTATTTGGTTATTTGTGAAACCTAAACTAAAGTATAACTTCACAAGATGCTCCACGTTCCTCATTTTTTCTCCGGCGTGGCTCCGGTCCCAAACAAACTGAAACATGATACAGCGTGCGTATACGGGCGTTACATCGGAAAGCATCGATAAGATGAGTCAGTAGTCAGTTATACGACTCCAAGGAATCAGACAACTAGAAACCAATTCTCCATTCCCATCCCTCGTGTTTTCCCCGTCCACCAAAGTGACAGACGGCCTGACGATTTTACCCGCCACTGCCAACAATTTACCCGCATTTGGCAGATGCTAATTTCAGACCCTGCTCAACATTTATTTGCTGACCGATATGCCGATAGTCTCTGCACTGATTTAACATGGACTGATATATCGATCAGGCTCAAATATGAAAGTTTGGTTTAAATCTTATTTTTCTACATTTTCAGTCATTTCAATTGATGTTTTAGTGATTAGCCCATAATAATTCCTAAACCTTAGTGTGTGTGCTTGTTGCTCTGGAGACGTGGAAGCCGGGTGGAGTAGATGTGATTTCTAGTGTTAGTCGTAGCTAAACCACCTATCAAGTGTTTCCTACCTTCCACTTCTCCTATGGTGAGATGAGGTGCAGCTCTGTGTGACTCTAGATAGAATCAGCACATGAATGACAACATTATCTTCAAATTATAAATGACAATGCTGCCACCTGTTGGACACAGAGGTGCACTTCAGTAAAAGTTGTTCAGTTACTTGAGGAAACTAGTTTTTTTTTTTTTAAAGTGATCAAACAGTGGAATAAAACAAAGCCCAGGTCTCAGTTCAAAGTTTGATCCAAAGTGGAAGTTTTAATGATTTCAGAAAAACAAATGGTGCAAAGTATTACTTCTGAAAACACCTGGTAATACCCGTCACCACAAACATCTAAACAGGATCATGTTAGGCACAAAGTGGGTGGAAGGTGAACAGTGTGTGTTACTTCTGTCAGTACCTTTGATTTAATCCCTCACCAGTCTGAACAGTCCTCTCATGCTTCCTCCCTCGCAAAAATAACCTTAGATTCTCTTTGTTATACAAAAGCAACACGGCAGCAGATACTCTTATATTACTCTAACCGTGAACCATGCTGCTGCTACTGAGTCTTTGTCAGTTCAGTGATATAATACAGTAAGGAGGGAAGCATGAGAGGCTGTTCCAGATATGGCTGGGATATTTAAATATTCTAATGCCCTTCTCTCACTTTGCTCGGGTAAGACCCCCGTCTGGTGTCTGGTCCAGGGTCGGCCCCAGTCACTTCAGAAATAGCTTGGCAGGGCTGAAGTGGCCCAGGTTGTCACAGGACTTGATCCAGCGCTGGACATTAGTGGGAGTAGAGGAGGCAGAGCCGCTCTGCAGCACGCAGCAATAGCAGGCGATGTCGGCCAGGGAGAACTCCGGCCCGGCTAGCCAGGAGCTGCGGCCCAGAGAGGAGTTGAGGGCCCGTAGGACGGCGGCCCGCTCCTTGGCGCTACCCTCTGCCAGCTGGAAGAAAGCCGTGTCCACCCAGCTGTCCACCAGTGTGGAGAGAGCGGGGTCGCCGGGGTAGGGAGACAGCAGCTTGAAGAGGAAGCGCGCCACGTTGGCCTCGCCCTCGATGGGACACATGTTCTGGACGCTGAACTTCATCTGCAGTTTAGGGACTGTGGATTTGGGCAAAGAATAAATATGTTTCCAGATAAACAATGGCACAAAGCATTTACCCCATCCACATCATGTCAATATGTTATTGATAACGTGACGCAAAGCTTGTAATGGATACAAATAACATTCCTAAAACACAAAACTATATTGGTTATGAATGTGCATGATATATTCCACAGTAAAAAGTCAAAAAGCTCTCTCTTTTCACTCTCTCTCTCCCCCGTTTCTAGTCTGCCTCTCCGCTGTCATCCGTCTAATAAAAGGCAAAAAATGCCCCAAAATAAATGTTTAAACAGCAAAGTTGTTGTGTATCAGGACCGTGCGACACTAGCTTATAAAACAGGTTCAATTGTGCATTACCATCTTTCCATATGAGAGTAAAGCCCAGCTGGAACATCTGGCGGGCGTAGCTGTCTGCGTGGCGTGGGCCGAGGCAGGACAGGAGCTGTGGCGGCACGCTGGACACCGAGGAGTGGACGTGGACAGTGGAGAGCACCCGATAGCGCTGACACAGCACGCTGTGGAGCACCAGCAGGGACAGGGGCGGCTGGGCCGGGTTGGCGTTAATGACGATGTCGCGGAGAGCACCGAGATCCTGGTGACATAAACAACATAATGGAGGTAAATAGGTGCAGCATCCAAAATAAATAAAAGTGATTTAATATCTGTGTGCTCCAACTAGCCTGAACAAACTGTAAATCAGTCCACACCCTCATACAGTATGTGCTCCAGAACAAATTCCAATATGAGCAGGTTGTGCAGGTTAGTTTGGTATTAATAACCTCTAATGAAATGCAGTTGCAAGAAACAGAACCACACAGTCAGTGCATGGTTCATGTAGGATAAATACTGGCATCAGTAATAGACACTGTGTCCAGCTACCTGGATGCAGAGCTCACTCCCAGGTTCTCACCTTGCCCAGTAGTGTGTCCAGGTCTGAGACGCTCTTGAAGGTGGTGGAGCTGGGGCTTTGGGAGGAGAAGCTGCTGCTGACTGTCAGGTCCAGGTCGGCATCGGGGGTCGTCACCGTCTTG